>NC_056751.1:166453617-166571117 GCF_019279795.1 Protopterus annectens | reverse complement strand
CTGCAGTCCAAATGCCTTATTGGCCTTTTTCCATTCTATTACCTTCCCTCTCTAGTTATTTGCTCCCAGTAGCTTAGATCCTCTGTCAGTTTTCTCCAGTAAATTTCAGCCCTCTCTTGTCTATTTTCTGTACCCCTAATTGCAGTCATCCCTATTGGCAGAATCTCCTTCTCCATCCTTGCATTGGCTTAGTTCTTACAATACTTCCTGCCATGTTATGAATATAATATTCTGCGTGTCTGTAGTTTTTCTCCTTACAGATCTACATCTAAAATACCATTCTCTTCTTATTTCTTGAATTTCCTCCACTTCACCACCCTCTTTTTTCACCTTGATTTATATCTTTCTGCTTCTGTTATGCATATAAGCCTTAAAAGTGTGGCTTTAAAATATCCCTTCAGATCAGGTAATCCTAAGCCAACTTGTTCTATTGGAAAGATCAATTTATCCCACTTGATCCTTGCATTTTCCCCTCCCAGATAAAATCCTTCAACTCTTTATTAATTACTGGCCTCAACGTCTCCTCTGGTTGATAAAAATGTGCCTGACCTGTATATAAAACTAAAGGGACTAAAACATTTTCACTGATTGTATCTTGCTATCCATATCCATAAACAAGAGCTTCCATTTTCTCAGTTTTTATTATCTTTTGTTTAGTCTTTTTCCACATATTTTAATCCATAATGCTAAATACTTCATTTTATAATTTTTCTATAAATGTGTTAGTACATAGTTTACAGCTATAGCCTTTGTTTTGTCTGCATTAACTGTATATACCCAAAAAACTTGAAACTATCTCAAAATGTTCCACAATACACTGAGATGTGCTTTTCTGTTTTTTCATGAACCAAATAATATTGTCAGCAAATAAAGCCTACTTTTTGATTATCATGCCAATTATATCTCTGAATTTCTCAGTCCCTTGTTTTATTTGCCAATGGCTCTAAATATAATACAAACAGCAAAGGGAAAGAGGAAACCCCTGCCTGGTTCCTCTATTCAGGCACAGCTTTTCAAAGAGAAACTCTCCCACTTTAATTTTTGCCACCAGTCCCTCATATAACCTCCTAATTAACCATGTTAATGTATCAGGGAATTAAAATGCTTCCATTGCCCTACTCATAAAGTCCCAGCTTACTCTGTTTATTGCTTTCTCTGTATCAAGACCCATAAACAACAGCAGTATTTTCTTAACTCTATTTCCCTCTGAATCATCATTGTTCTATTAATGTTGTCAGATGTTTGCCTTCCCTACATTACACCACGTTGATCCATATCTATCAATACTGGAAATACCTTCGCCATTCTTTAGCTATTACAGACATAAACACTTTATAATCACAGTTTAAAATTGAAATGGGCCTATATAAAGCTAAGTCTGATGGGTCTCTACCACCTTTAGGTATTGTATCCACCACAGCTTTCTTCCAGGATGTTGGTGCTTCCCCTCCTTTTAAAAAAACATTAAACAAAACCTTCCAGATCTTTATCACTTTCTTCCCTGCTAGCTTCCAAATGTCCACTGGAATACCATCTATTCATGGAGTCATTCCTGCAGATTGATTATACATCACCATTTTTATTTCATCTCCTCCTATCGTAATTGTTGAGCTTATTTCTAACCTTGGCATACTTAAGTCTTTCAGAAATCTTTCCATGTGTAATTTTTCTTGATTTCCACATTCTTCTGTTTTATACAAACTTTCATAAAATTTCTGAAATATCTTTAATACTTCCACAGGATCTTTGATTACTTTAGCAACAACCCTTTCTACTTTCTTTTGCCTACGTTATTGTGCTAAGAGTTTTTGTGCTCTGGATTTATTATCAAAAAACAGTTGCTTAACATCAGTCTTTCTAAACTCATAGATATTATCCAGATGCTCCCTTATTTTCTCTTTAGCACCCTGCATTTGCGACTGTTCTTGTTCTGTGAGATTTCCCTTATTCTGCAATTCTCTAAGCTTTGTCATCCCCTCTAAAAAAATCTTGCTACTTCTTAACCAAATCTCTGTTCCTTTTATTATTTCTACCTTATTTTAAACTCTATTTTCATTTTATCCCACTCACTAGTTATAACTTCTGAAGAAATTTTTAACTTCCCTAATAGTTATCAAATAATGTCAACTACTCACCCCTTAAATTCTTCTCTTTTTAACAAGTAGGTGAGGAAGTACCAGTGAATCATTTTTACTTTATTACTCTGCATTTTCATCTTAGTTGTTATTGGCACACGATCTGAAATAGTTATTGGATGTGTGGCAAAGCTTTCAATTAAATGCACATGTTCCTATGGAATATAATTTCTGTCTAGCCTAGCCCTGTTTTTGTACCTTGGATAATAATATGTAAATTCTCTCCAAGTTCCTAATACTGATTTCACATTTTCCATACCAAATAATTTCATAATTTTTTTCAGAAATCTACTTTCTTTTGTAATATTTTCCTTCTAGTCTCCCAGATATATCCTCGCTGTTGCAAATCAAGTTTCAGTCCCCACCTCTAAGTAATATGCCCTGCTGAAAAATTATCATTTCTCCAAAAATTTTCATAAGGTCCATTATAGCAGTTTAAGATGGAATATAAATGCATATCAGCATAATCCTTCTCCCTTGCCAGTAGCCTATTACTACCACACGTCTACAATTATTATCCTTCTTTTCCTCTTCTATCACTATTGGAGCTCCTCTAGCAATTATTACAAGTACACCCTTTTCCTTTGTCCCTGATATTCTGCTGAGTATGCATCCTAAAACCATTTCTTTATCAAATTCACATGTTCACTTCTTTCCGAAAGTGTTCTGACTTTTAATGTTTCCACTATAGTCAACTTGTCTCCATGAAAACGTGAGGACCAAATGTACCTACAGCTTTACAAACATGTCAACTTACACTGACCTTTTATTTGCCAAAGGAAACATTTTCATTGCATTCAGTGTCCTCTTATTTACTTGCTTACACAAAAACTTGTTCTTAGATTAAGCCAAAGGCCTTAATCCAAACATTCACCTATGCAAAACTAATAGAGAATATATCTAATCTACTTATGTTATAATCTGTGCACTTTTACACCCCATCCCCCACCTCAACAACTCAGGATTACAGCATAGTAACTTAAACATACTATTGTCCAGCATTTTTTTCTCTTTTTACATTGTAATGCCTATATTTCTTAAAACTATAAAAAAGAAAAAGGTACTTGTTTACTATAGTATCTTTATCATATACAACAATAACCGAAAATACTTTAGTTTTTAACATGCAATTTGAATCAGCAAATACTAAACATCAAACATCCTGTTTATTGAACAGACATATCATTGTAAGTAAAATCACTGAATATTTATAGTTGGCCAGCATCACAGATGTCTGATGATGCTGTGGAGTAAAACTAAAGAAAAACAATGTTCGTAAACACATTATTTCAAATGCACACTGCATGACATAAACAAAACCTTTTATAAATTTGTAAAGGGCAACCAGAGTGTGATGAACTTTTACAAATGTTCGATCGGCACGGAATTGAGCTAATGGACTTTATTTTAAAAATTAATAACAAAAGGATTGACGAGTTACTGAAAGAGATTGCCGTGCATAATAATTGTATACTGAATGATGTCAGTTTTGTTAAATACACTCATAGATATAATTGTATCTTTGACAAAGTTGAAAATGATGTTGGGATAAATATTGAAAGAAAGAAAAGAAAACTGTTGAGGGACAAGTATAAGTATAAAAACAATTTAGAATATCAATTTCCTAAAGCATATACTGAAGGTGAAGAAGCCAATAATAGCCATCAGAATAAGAAGGGTAGAAACAATAGGCTTGCACCTGGTGCTAGACAGTGCGTTAGTGAAAAAACATATGAATCAGAGTACCCCCCCCTGAGGAGGTCAGAAAGACTACAAAATAAAAATAACTACAGGGGTGATAATAATGCTTTTTTAGGACCAATGGGAGGGGGAAGAAGGAACAGCTACAGGAAACAACCAACTTGGAGTAAAAACAGTTACCACCAGACTTACATAACCATAGGGAATTAGGAGTAGGGATGAATGAAGAAATCACTATTACACATGATGGGTTGTTACACACATATAAGGGGTTTAACATCTTTAACTATGCAGGAATTGAGATAAGTAAAGATTTATTCCATTTATTGATGAAGGGCATAAAATTTGTACCATCTACCAAAGAGAATGTGAGTAACACCCTAACTGAATTAAAATTATTTGTTAGAAAAATGAATTTAAAGTCTTTGTATAAAGATCACCCTGGGGACGGTCAAAGGGGGAAACTAAACACTAGGAAGAGAAGCTGTTATAACTCACCATTACATTCCCCCCTTAGTACATTTGAAAAGGTTTGTTCACAGGAGATATTCCAGACCCTACACCAACACAAACCAAAATCTTTTAACATCACTAAGACTGAGAAACAATTACTGGATGAGATTAGAAGTGACTATAGTTTAAGGTTAATGAAACCGGACAAAGGTGGGGGTATGGCCATAGTCAATACTGAAGACTATAATAATAGGATTTTTTGTATGTTACAGGATGAAACCAAGTATGAGTATGTTTCCAGAAATAAAATTAAAATCTCACATATGAAAATCAAATTGTTACATGAGGATTCCCTGTTCCAAGGGGTCATTAACGAAGATGTTTTTAATTTTTTGAATACTGGCAACCCTACTATTCCCGTAGCCTTCGGGATTCCAAAGACTCATAAGGACATTCTAGAACCCCCATACCGGCTTATTATTTCTTGTCAGAATGGTATAACATACCCTTTGGGGGTGTTTGTTGATCGAACAGTTAGAAAAGCTTTAGTCCCTATTGAACACATACTAATTGACTCTTGAGACTTTTTGAGTAGGGTTAAGAAAGAACATTATAATAAGGATGTCAGCTTTTCTACCATAGATGTGGTGGATTTATTTACATCAATACCACACGATAAGGGACTGGAATTTTTTCATGAGGTTTTGGTTGAAAAAACCAACCTGAACAATACCATTGCCAATTTTATTATGGAACTTATGGAGGTGATCTTAAAGAACAACTTTTTTTGTTTTGGTGGGGAGTTTTTCCAACAGATTAAAGGTGTGGCGATGGGTAGCAGTTGTGCGCCACTTTTTGCTAACCTTGTTATGTACCATTGGGAAACAACATACGTTTTGGACACCCCCTATAAGGATTTGTGGTTATTATACCTTAGGTTTTTGGACAACCTTTTTATACTATGGAAGGGTGGTAAGATACACACAATATTTTTAGATTTTCTTAATGGGATTTGTGAATATTTCAAATACACTGGTAACAGTAGGAATTTTTATATTAACTATTTGGATGTTAAATTGAGTAAAGATTTTAGTTCTAATTGTTTTCAAACCAGTGTGCATAGAAAACCAACATTTTTGAATGATTATTTAGAGTTTACAAGCAGTCACCCCCTTTTTGTGAAAAAGAAGCATAATAAAGGGTCAGATAGTCCGAGCCATTAGAATGTCTTCTAATTTAGGCTTGGCAAAATCTGTAATAGAACGTTTGGTTAGTATGTTTGGGGCTATGGGATACCCATTGGAATTTGTAAAAGGTATTGGTGACCAAGTTATTAGTGAATGGGGTTTAAGGTTTAAACCATTACTTGGTGTTACCGAGGTTAAGGTTGACCAAGTCCATGGGTACGGTAGGGACCATTCACACTCCATGGTGTTAACACACGGGGAAACCTCGTTTGGAGTTAAAAATATTATCAAAAACAACTGGGCCATGTTCAAAGGGAACCAGGAACTTTTGACAGTCATAGGTATCGAACCTACTTTCACTTATAGGATTAATAGAAACTTAAAAAGTTTATTAGAAAACCATGGATTAGTCAAAAATGGAAATACAAAAGGGACAATAAAATGTGGGGCTTGCGATTACTGTAAATACATAGTAGGCACCCCTATGGTCCATTTGGGACCCCACAATATTGAAGTTAAATTTGGGGCAGGTACTTGTTCAACAATTGGTTTGGAGTACCTTGCTATATGTCAACTTTGTGGTTATTTTTATGTAGGGAAGACCGAAAGAAGGTTAAGTAGTAGAATTTACAAACATTTATATAGTATTTCGAAGAAAGATGAAAATAATGCACTATATAAACATGTTAAAATAAATGCGGACCACTCCTTTCTTTTTGGTATTTTAGAGGTAGTCAGTAAGGACATAAGAGGGGGCGATTGGACTAACAAACTGTTAAGAGCTGAAATTAGATGGCAGTTTAGACTGAATGCTACTGTAGCCCCAGGTATCAATGATCATATTAGTATTAAACCTTAACTAAAGTATAGGACATCCAGACTTTAATTTATTTTTATTCTGGCTTTCACCTTTTTTAGGAAAATATTTTGCTTGTGTGCAGTACAATATACTATGATAAGATGTTTTGTTTAATATCTGGATTTGTTTTTGTTAGATACTCTGAAGTGGTAAAATGTTTGTAACAGGCTTTATGTAAAAAGGGTAGTAGCATTTTAAGAACTGATTGATTACACTTAATGGGGATAAGTATATGTATATAAGTGATGAACTACTTTTCTCATTGTTCTGATGAAGTCTTATGATGAAAGTGCTTGTGGTTTTCTATTTGCTGTGCCCTCAGTGACAGTTTTTACAGAGTGTTTTTACACATTAAATGTTGGATTTTCTACCTTGGTCCTAGGTTTTAATTTAATGCACTATTATTGAAGAAATAACAGTATGGTACAGCTGTGAATTGTGGTATTTGAACCCACAACCTCTGACTAAAGTCTAATGTGACTCTTACAATTGGTTTGCACTAAAGACTAATGCATGCATACTTGCTTTTACAGTTGAGATATGCATGCTCAATTTGATACAACTCTATAAAATATCAGAAAAAGCTATCTTTAACTTTTAATGCTACAATAACACTTCTGCTGCATACATATCATTTGCTCTCCTCAGTCTCTCCAATATTCCCCCATTTGCCCTAACATTGGATACCTCTCAACCTCTTAGTGCAAATAAATCTGGACAAAGTCTAAAATAATGGGGAGACAAATGCCTGAAAACAGGGAGAGATTTTAAATTTTGCTCTTATAAACTTGGAAAGTTGTTAGATTAACAGGATTTGTGTTCGCATGCATTTCCTGAAAGATATTAAGTCTGAAACTCAAATGTATGTCATAATTTAGAGACTTCATCCCATAGTGATTTGCCAGCAAACCACAAATAATTTTATGAGGAACAGACCAAAAATATCATGCAAAAATCTGGACATTCTGCGTAAATCTGTACCTTCGAGAGTTATGCATTGCACTCCTGATCACTGGCAGCTGGGGAAAAAACAGAGCAAAACAGAAGATCATTATGTATACCAGCCTTGCCTATAGTCAGCTTTCTAAGTATTACAAGTACTCTCTTGAGTTGATACTTACATAGATGTGGGATGTCTGCAGTCCTAAATTCCTCAAATCGAATGGACAAATGTATCTCTCTTTCTCCTCTGGATTTGAACTCTCACTCCAATGCACTCTAAGAACACATGATGGGTGCCTTATCCCTCTTTGTCATGCAAACAGCTTTGCAGCAAAGAACTGAACTCATTCTGCAACAACTAACTCCAACAGCATCTGCAGTAATATCAAACCATACAGCTATTTGTACATTTATTATTTTTGAATGTAGTGCACTTAGTGATCGCACAACCTGTTATGATTATTGCTTGAAAATATGCAGCTCTGTCTTACCTTTCTGTGTTTGTTGGTCATTCTTCAGTTATCTGAACAGTAATCTGAGACATTGAGTGCATAAGCCATTCTATATCATTGGCCATAAAATGTGTGAGGATATTAACTGAAAATAATATCATATGCAGTTGCCAACAATTGAAGGCCAGGTTGGATGTTAAGGAACATGCCTCAGACTTGAACTGTGTGCTGCTTATTTACATTTCCAAACTTACATCTAGCACTTTGTAGATCTAACCTGACATACCCAGTGAATGTAAGGCAGCCTGAATCCATTACAAAATACTGATGGAGTGACTGCACTGTGCTTATATCTCCTACATAGACCCAAGTATTTGGAATTCAGCAGTTCTAATGAGGTCAGACCTTATTTACATCTTCACCATGCTAACAGCCCTGAATTTACACCATATAACAAGGCAAGTGTGCAGCTAGGCAAACTGATGGTGAAGAAACTTGTTTATGTGCAGAGGACTGAACATATGCTATTTCTTTGGCATATATGTGCACAGAGGATTACTGAATTTCAGACGGTATGCTTGTGTTTTGTCAGCTACATACTGCATATGCTGGAATGCATTCAAGAAAAATCAGAGCAAAGGCATTTACACTTTTATGTGTATGCATTAGTTAGAAGTGTACTGATGCCATGGGCATGTTTGTCGAGCCATTTCAGAGGTATAAATGATTGCCAAATCTTGAAAATGGAGTGATCTGTAATAACTATGTGCAAATGTTTCAGGGACAGTTCCTTTGATAGCACGTTTAGCATTTCAAAGATGGTTTATTAGCAAAATTTGTCAATTTCTTGCCCTTTTGGAGGGAGGCAACAATGCTGAGCTACTGTTATGGCACAAACATGGATATGTTGCTATTGTTTCTCTCCTTTTTTTTTTTTTTTTTTTTTTTTTTTGCATCCAGCCTGTTGTTTGTATTTCACATCTCTAGACTGTTTTGTGTTTTTCCAGTGGGTAATACTGAGTGACTACCTTTTCTGTTTAATCTGGGAACAGTTATTTTGTAGTTATGTGATACTTATGTATATTATCCATCTGTTGTCTTTTAGGACACCTAGGAGTATGTCACCCAGATGTGTTAGTCCTTGGAGACTCCCCTTCACCAATGCTGAGAATCAGGGCATAGAAGATGTCTTTAGGCAACATGGTGCCTTCCTGCTTGAAAGGGGATGGGGAGAGATGGCACGAAAAATGCAAATTTGGCACCAGATTGTGGATGATGTGAATGCTGTGGGTGGCCATGGCAGGACATATGAGAAGGTGCACCCCAGGGCTACTCACATGATCACATCTGCATAGAGGAGAACAGCTGCAGTGGGCCATGACCAGATGGTTACCAGGATAGGACCTGTTATGGAGCCAGCACTAACACTGAATGTGGAGTTCCTGCCCAATATCAGGGATCCAGACAGCTCACAGGAAGGTGCAGTACAGCACATAAGGATGTCAGTGCAGCAGCTTTGGGGACAGACAGCACATCCCAGGAGGGGCTTCCAGGTAGGCTTTGGTATATCAATAATTGAAATCTGCTGTATAATAAAACAATTGAAATCAGTATGTTACTTCTGTGTTACATGAATTCTTTTCTTGGGGGAATTGAAGATTGCTAAAGTTATTAGCTTAGATTGGAGTTAACCACATTCTTGTTGAAAATATAGTTAATGGATATATAAAGGGGTAAGTATTACCTCCCATGTTTACTGTTAATTGTGATGATGTTGCCCTTACCTTTTGCTTAACTTCATCCAGGAGTATCTGGATTGCAGAGGAGACTCTCACCTGCAGATGGTAAACCAAACATTTTTATGTCAGTACTGCTGAGCAATTTAAATAAATATTTTAGGGTGTGTTGTTGATGTCAGGCCTATTGTGTATATTGCTGTACTGTCCATAATAGTGGCACCACTGTTAGTTTGTTAGCATATATTGGACTAGAGTAGTGTAGGTATTATTTTTTTCTGTGTTTATTAATTTTTATCACAAGATCATGACAATGGAAGAGGAGGTCCTCTGCCACCTGATGTTGGTGTATCAGCAGACTATGATGATGATGGTGACCAAACTGAGGCACAGTCAAGGGGTACATAGGTTCAATCTGACACTGAGGTTGAAATACAGCCATCTATTGCAATTCCATCTGATACAGCCAGTAGGTCTATGCCTACCCATTCCAGTGACCTCACAGATATTGGACAGGTGGAGTTAAGTCTATGCTTAACTATTCCAGTGACCCCACAGATATTAGAGTGGTGGAGGGTGAGGTCATTGATCCAGGAAGTGTGGTTTCTGTGGCTTCAGTACCTGTTGAGTCTGACTGTAGCCAAAGTCTGCATGAGGTGCCACACAGGAGGGTTGTCAGGGGTGCTCAGAGGAGGCCTGCTGTCCCTCCTATGCCTGGTCCAGGTGTCTCTTCCTGTGCCACTCAACATATGTTTAGGACCATCATGGAGGCACAGGCATGTTCCCATTGGTGCTCCAGACAATTGCTCAGGGTTGTAGATGTGGCACAGGCTGACATGCGTGAATGCCTCAACTGTGTTGCAGATTCAATAGAGCAGATGAATGACACTTTGGAATGAAGAGTGCCTGTGATGGAATGAAAGGTGTTCATCATAGAACATCTGCTGGGAGGGGAACGGAATTCTTGTGGGCATAGGTCAGCCACATCATCTGCTGTTAGCCAATGTGGCCATGCCTGATCAGGCTCCAATAGTGGCAACTTCCACTCCTCTGTCAGTGAGTGTGTTGTCGACACCCAGATGTGACAGGCCATGGAGTCATGGTCCTGGACATCCCCATGAAGGAAGGTCATCCAGCAGACATCAGTCACGTTGAGGTAGCAGCAGTGCATCTGATCCTGGGTATGAACATGCCACTGCAACCCCTGGTAGAACCAGTTCTCATGGTCATGGATGACAACAATGAACTACCACCTCTACCATGCACAGCTCACACCTGTCCAACATACCAAGACGTAGAGCCAGCACAGAGCTTGGCTGTGTTCATGCAGACAGTGACACACCAGTTTCACATGGGGGACTCCTACAGACACACACAATGCAGTTACATGTTTCAGCTGTGCAGCTTAAAACTCATTTTGTCTTGCTGGCCATTTATTGGTTTATCCAAATGTCTGCCTGCTTCTCTTTCTTGCTCACACACACTCACTGACCTTTTGTTTCAGCCTAGGCTTCCTACCTCCCCCAATACCCTGTATAAGTGATGATAATTGTGCCATATCCATGTTTTCTATCTTTTGGATTCAGGGATACACAAGCTTTGTGTAAAAAAAAATCAACATGCTAATTTTGCCATGAGGGGAGTGAATACACTGGATAAGGAACACACCAACATAAAGCAGGCATACAAAGCAATACCTTACCCATATCTTGGAAACTCTGATCACCTTGCCATTATGCTAGTTCCTGCATATAAGCCACGGGTAACATCTGACAAACCAACAAGGAAGCAAGGAAGGCTATGGCCTCAGGGCGCAGTATCTGCACTGCAGGACCGCTTTGGTGTATGGACTGGTTAGTGTTTAAAGAGGCAGCCTTGTCAGACAACCAAATTGACCTGGAAGTATATACAGAGTCAGTTATAGCTTACATCTCAAAATGTGTAGATGATGTAACTACCACCAAGTGCATCACTATATAGGTGAACCAAAAGGCCTGGTTAACCAGTGAGGTGTATGAGTTTATAAAAGCAAGAAATGCTGCATTCAGATCCAAGGACAAGGAATCCCTAAAAGTAGCCAGAGGCAAACTGAGCAAAGGTATAAAAGAAGCAAAGAGAATCCATGGAAAAAAGATCCAGGGTCATTTTAATGATCAAAATGATACGAGACATCTATGGAAGGGCATACAGACCATAACTAGCTACAAACCTGCATCAGTCTCTTGTGATTACAGCACTGAATTCTTGAATGAACTGAATAACTTCTTCAGCAGATTCAATGTGGATAACAAAACAGTGGCAAACAAACTCCCTGAGGGCAAGGATTAAGTAGTGCTGTGCCTAAACACAATAGATGTCCTAAGAACCATAAGATGTGTCAACCCAAGAAAAGCAGCTAGCCCTGCTAACAGTATGGGAAGGGTACTGAAAGACTGTGCATCAGAATTAGCATCAATGCTCAAGAACATTTTCAACACTTTGCTGTAACTAGCCAGTGTAGCGAGGTGCTTTAAGAAGATGGCAACCATTCTGTTACCCAAGAAACCACAGCCAATGAGTCTAAATGACTACAAACCAGTTGCTCTGACTTCGACAGTGAAGAAGTGTTTCGAAAGGCTGATTAAAAAACACATAACCTCAAGCATACCAGAAACTTTGGACACTGCAGTTTGCATACAGGCCAAACCATTGCACAGCAGATGTCATCTCTCTAGTGCTTTATGAAAAGTACAGTTTTGTACCTACCATAAATGTAGATGTCCGATAGACATGCAACTGCAGTCATAACATGTGGGTTGTCCTGCCTCAGGCAGCCCTCGGTCGGCCGGATTCCAAAGTCTGGGTCCGATGTCGGCTGATGTCGCATTTCTCTCCGACGTCAGAGTGGCTGGAGTACATAAGCATCAGCCAACGCCATTTTCTTCAGTGTTTCTTGCCCCAGATGCCAGGTGCCCTCCAAGGAAGGCTGTAATTAAATTGGAAGACAAAAACAGGATTCCAGACAAATAAAAGAGCAATAAAACAAATACACCATAACAGATATCCCCAGCTAAGAGTAACAGGGATAGGAGTGGACCCTAGGCATAGAGGGGTATGGAGGGAGGGAAAATCCGACTGCAGTTGCATGTCTATCGGACATCTACATTTATGGTAGGTACAAAACTGTACTATGTCCTTCAAGAATGCAACTGCAGTCATAACATGTGGGTAGAATACCATAGCTTAGCTGGGGGAGGAGGAATGCTCTAGGAAAAGATGGTGTGGCAATCAAACCCTGCAGGACTGCCAAGCAAAGCCTGCTCTGGATCTGGAGTATAGAGGGAGATTGTAGTGTTTGGAGAATGTATGCACGGAGCTCCATGTAGCAGCTTCTAGAATGTCCTTAGTAGGCACCCCTCTTAAGAATGCTGTAGAGGTGGCTGTAGCTCTGGTGGAATGTGGTCTGACATTGGCTGGAACATTCTTTCCATGAAAGGAATAACAGAATTTGATGCAATGTCCAATCCATTTTGAAATAGTCTGTTTTGAAATTGCTTTTCCTTGGACTGCAGGGGCGTAAGCTACAAAAAGTTGTTCGGACTTCCTACTGGCCTTGGTTCTGTCCAGGTAGTATCGAAGTTGTCTGTGAATGTCCAAGGTATGCAACAGTCTTTCCCCCTTATTCTCAGGATTGGGGAAGAAAGCAGGCAGATGGATGGCTTGATTTAAAGAAACCCTAGATACCACCTTTGGCATAAAAGTAGGGTTGGTCCTTAATGAAACCCTGTCTCTGTGAAAAATTATGAACGGTGGTATTGCCATTAGGGCATGTAGTTCAGAAACCCTTCTTGCTGAGGTAATTGCCAACAGGAAAGCTGTCTTCCATGAGAGAAATTGCAAGTCAACTGAAGCTGCTGGTTCAAATGGAGGTAGAGTCAGTTTTTCTAGGACAAAATTGAGGTCCCAGGCTGGCACTGGGGCCTTTCTTGGTGGCTTAATGTTCTTGATTCCCCTGAGGAATTGCCTTAGCAAAGGGTGTGAAAAAACAGGAGGATCAGTGTTATATCTAGCTGAAATAGCTGATGCATGTATCTTTATGGAAGAATATGAGAGGCCGTTCTTTAGCATATCTGCCAAATATTCCAAGATGAGTGGGATGTTCAACAATGATGCATCATGTCCCTTGCTGATATTCCAATTGCTGAATCTTTTCCACTTTGCTAAGTAAACCTTTCTGGTGGATGGTCTTCGAGCCTCTGTTAGTATCCTCTGAACTTCCTTGGAGAGAGATAGGTTGAGGTTATTTATGGGATCTCCCAGGCTGTTAGCTGCAGTGTCTGAAGGTTTGGATGCACTGTCTTGAAATTGTGTTGAGTCAAAAGTTGAGGCCATTGGGGAAGGGCCCTCCTCCTGGTGTGACATATGCTCCGTAGTAGTGGATACCAGTGTTGTCTTGGCCAATCCGGAGCTATTATGATTCCCTTGGGTCTCTCTGCTTTGATTTTTAGTAATACTGAGGTCATCAGTGGCAGAGGTGGGAATGCATAGATTGTTAGGAAGTTCCAGTTGAATGAAAGAGCATCTATTTTCCAAGCTTTTGGATGGTATGTCCTTGTGCAGAATTTTTGTAGAAGATGGTTGAGGTGAGAGGCAAATAGGTCCACTTCTGGCCTGCCCCATGTCGAAGTGAGTTGTGTGAAGACCTTCGGATGTAACCTCCACTCGTGTGGATCTGTGAAATTCCTGCTTAGGCTGTCCACCAACACATTGTCTTTGCCTGGAACAAACTGGGATTGTAACTGGATGTTTAGGCTCAGTGATTTTTCCCAAAGATGCATTGTCAGTCTGCAAAGGGGGTAAGAGTGGGTGCCCCCTTTCTTGTTTATATACCACATCACAGTGGTGTTGTCTGTCCGTATCAGTAAATGGCCTTGCTGAAGTTGGTGTTGAAAGGCCTCGATGGCATGCATTACTGCCAGCATTTCCTTTTGGTTTATATGCAGATGTGTTTCCTTTGGAGACCATTGTCCTTGTATACACCTGCCTTCCATGTGCGCCCCCCCATCCAAGGTCTGAGGCGTCTGTGGTCATGGTCTGTGTTATCTGTGTTTTTTTAAATGACATACCTGTGTTTGCCTGGCTCACCGAGGCCCACCATAGGAATTCCTTTTGTAGGCATGGAATGAGCGGTATGGTTGTCTCCAAGTTGTTGCTGTGTTGAGACCAAACGCTTTTTAGGTACCATTGAAGCTTTCTCATGTGTAGTCTTGCTAATGGAACCAGGAGAATGCAGGATGCCATGTAACCCAGGGCCTGTAGGAATCTCCTTGCAGTCATCTGGGTGAGTTTTGCTAAACCTTTGAAATAATGAGTTAACTTCTCTTGCTTGTCTTCTGTCAGGTAAGCCATTTGAGAGGCTGTGTCTAGTTTGGCACCTAAGAAGATTATTTGCTGGGTTGGTTGCAGTCTTGACTTTTGGAAGTTGACTGTGTATCCCAGAGCTTGAAGTAATCGTATGACATAGTCCAAGTTTTTTGTCAACATCAATTTGTTGTCCGCTTGTATGAGGCAGTGGTCCAGGTACGGGTAAATTTGTATCCCCTGGAGCCTGCAATGAGCAATTACTGAAGCCAGGCATTTTGTGAATACTCTGGGTGCAGTAGATAAGCCAAATGGCAATGCTGAGAATTGATAATGCTCTGGCCCTGCAAGAAATCTGAGGTATCTTCTGCAGCTGTGTCTGATAGGGACATGCAGGTATGCCTCCTTGAGGTCCAGAGTAATCAGCCAAAACCCCTTGCCCAGCATGGGAAGGAGTTGCTGTAGAGTCAGCATTTTGAATTTTGGTACTATGAGAAAGGTGTTTAGTGTGGACAAATCCAGTATTGGCCTCCATTGAGATTCTTTTCTTGGAACAAGGAACAGTCTTGAGTAAAACCCCTGGCCTTGTTCTTGTTGTGGAACTCTTTCTATTGCTTTCATCCGAGTCAGCAGAGTGATTTGCTTGATAGCCTCTGCCCTCTGGTTTTGTGGCAGGTTTGGCATGCCTTGTTTTCTTGGCAAGGTATGAAAATGGAACCTGTAGCCTCGGTCTATAATGTCCAAAATCCATTTGTCCTTTGTCAGTCTGTGCCAATTTTCTGCAAACAGAGATAATTTCCTGCCCAAGGGAGCTTCTATGTGTTCCCTGGTAGGCGGAAGTAGAGGAAAGTCATTGAGATTGTGGCTGTGGGGCAGGTGAAACCCCTGCGTCACTTCTTTGGTTTCCTGGCTGCCATTGTCGTCCCCTGTAAGGGCCTCTGTATTGGCCTCTTCCTCGGCCACGTCTGTTTTTGCCCCTTTTAAACTTTTCTGGATTAGGAAAGGACCAGTTTTTTGAAGGCCAATTCCTACTGAATCTGGGGGGTTGAACCTGGAGGAAATCTTTCACCGTCTGAACTGATTTTGCTTTTTCTTCGATGGTCTTTAACACATCCTTAGCATTAGCACCAAAAAGCTTGTTCATTTCCAAAGGTGCATCCAGAAGTTTTGCCTTTACATGATCTGGTAGAGGTTGATCTTTTAACCATGCATGTCTACGGATGACTGCCCCTGTCATAGCTGCCCTACATGAAGCTTCCAATGCATCATATCCACACTGCAGGAAGTGATTGCTTACTTGCTGAGTGTTATGTACAGCTTCCTGCAAAGCCTTCCTGTCTAAAGGATCAGGAGTGGCTAATGTTTTTTGTAAATCTTCTAACAGGAAATCCTGATATTGTAACATATGAAAAAGGCAATTCAAAGCTCTCATAGATAAGGTAGTGGATGTGTAAACCTTTTTGCCCCATCTCTCTAATGACCTAGCTTCCCTGTTGGAGGGCAATGGGTTTTTAGAGGTGGAAGCTGAAACTCCTTTAATCCCCTGTGAAATAGTTTCCAAATCAGCAGTATGGGCCCTGAATAAATGGGAATGTGTTTCTGGGACCCTGTAATACCTGTCTGGCTTGGCTGGAGCCGGAGGAAGAGAGTCAGGGGTAGCACTAGAGTCAGAATATAAATCATCCAAAACATCAAGTACAGGAGGAATAGCTAAGGGCCTGTGCTGGGGCTTCTTAAGGAAAGTCCTAAGGCGTTTTCTGGAATCAGAATATTCCTGTCCTTGCCACTTGAAATGTTCCCTCATGGTATGCAGGACTTCCCCAAAAGAAATATCCTCAGGAGGGGAGGCCGAGGGGATGGAATCTTCTGCATCCGAGTCCTCATAGGTCTGGAAGAGCTCTTCCTGGCTATCAGAGTGGACAGAGCCCTCAGAATCTTCATCTGAAGGGATAGGGTCAGAGGGTTCATTCCGGGGCCTTTTATCAGAAGGAGGCTGGGATCCTCTCTCAGGATGGGCCTGTGAACCTCTAATCATAGAAATTAAGTCAGCAGCCATAGACATAATTTGTGTCACTGGAGTAGGCTGAGGTAAGATTTTAGTAGTAAGATGCTTTGTTTTGCTGGCTGCCTTAGCCCTAGTGTAGGCCTTAATAGACATGGCCATAGGAGGCCTGGCAGCTCCACGTGCAGGAGTGACCTTGTCTACAGCAATGGTCTCGGGCATTTCCTCGGTTTCAGTATCCGGAGGAAAATCGATAACTGGCGTCGGAGAGATGTCCGGAATCGGAGTCGTCGGTAATGCGGTGTCTTCGGTTCGGAGCGGTGGAAAGACCGTCTCAGAGGGAACCGGAGCACTCGCGCTAGGTTTTGGTGTGGAGTTGGTTGTAGACGCGGGCCGAGGAAGTCGGTCCCGGTCTTTTCGCTTCTTGGGCGTTTCCGATGTCGGAAGTTCCGACGGCATGGTGTAAGCAAATTTAGCGCCGAAAAAATCTTCAGCGAACTCCGCCTGGCGCCTGAGGGTGCGCTTGTTGAAGCGAGCACAGGCTACACAGGCCGAGACGTCGTGGTCTGGACCAAGGCAAGGAAGACAGTAAGAGTGGAAATCCTTATGAGGTATTTGTTTACCACAAGATAGACAATTGTTAACTTTTTCAGTAATTTCTGACATCGGCTGAGGCAAGAAAAGGTCCCCAATGGGGTACTTAGCTTTTTTGATGACTTCGGTATCGAAGAATACAGGAGCTGACTGACCGGCACTTGCGAACCGCTTCTGCTTCGGGCACCGCGCGGCAAGAAAGACTGAAGAAAATGGCGTCGGCTGATGCTTATGTACTCCAGTCGCTCTGACGTCGGAGAGAAATGCGACATCAGCCGACGTCGGACCCAGACTTTGGAATCTGGCCGACCGAGGGCTGCCTGAGGCAGGACAACCCACATGTTATGACTGCAGTTGCATTCTTGAAGGACATCCTTGTGTGATGATAGGCGGTACTGCCAGCCATGCCAGGAGAAATAGAACAGTGGATTTGTAACATATGCCAGCACAACCAGCTGGAGTTTTGTAAATAATTATGTGTCATTTACATATCAAACTGCTTTGTACAGATGCTTGTGCTGAAAAGGTATTTGTGAGGTTTCCTTGTATTAAAATGTATCAACAGTGTGCCCTGCTGAAGGGAAAAGTGATGTACATGCATTGAGGTAACTTTTTAAATGTATACATTGCAACAGCATATACTGGAAGTGAAGAAGTTAATCTTAATCCACTTGACTTTGCAAAATATTCTTGAAATTAAATTACTTTATGGCTTAAGCCATAAAATGTTATCCCACAGTTTTGAAGGGGGCCAGAGACACAATGTCTTTGCTGGAGAATAGGTTGCAGCTCCTGTAAGAAGAGTGAAATGGGTTTTTGTTTTTATGACTTCCAGCAGAAGCACCACATCTGAGCAAAGCTCTATCTGTGTATATTGTAGCACATAGGTGCTATACTCTGGTAGCTTCTAATGTAGGAAACAGAGTCAGATGACCAGATGTATGTGATGTCATTCTGTGCAGAAATAATGTTTCAATATTAGAATAAACTGAAGCCATAACAGCATTCTTCATTCTGTTTTGAATCTGACAACAAGAACCACTCACTCACATTATCTTGCCTTGTGGTATTAATTAACTTAACTAGGGAACAGTAATTCTCTTTAGATTAGTCAGCAAAATATAGTGAGATTAGAAGTACTGTTTTTCTGTAACTGTGTGACTCTTTCCAGTTGTGTTGTTTTCAATATTCCTGTAACTGAAACTCTGGTGTTTACTGTAAATAGATATTTAGTATTTTCTTGTTTGTTTATTATTTATTAATAACTACATTTAAATTTTTCATTGTGGCTGGTCCTTTTTAGAAAATATTTAAGCTTTGAGAATATTTGCACATATGATAACTGTGACCACTCCTGAAAGCCTTGCTGTTTGTTCAACATTACCATTTGTATGAATATTTCTATACATGTCCATGGATTGTACTGCAGGGCTCTCCCAGGTTTATCTAGGCACTGGAACCATGACTTCAGCAGCCAAAACACAAGCTCTAAGATATTTCTAGTTTGAATGTGTGCCTCATTATGGCATTCTTCCATAGGTGCGTGTGCATTTGTGATGGGTGTCATCAGCTATGGTTCCAGTGCATAGTCTGTATCCCCCAGTAAATGACCCAGTGGGATATCCCCTAGAAAACATCTGGTACAGTTGGGAGTTGTGCCTGATATGTCAGTCATGGTAACTGCCAGGATTGTCAGTGCACACATTCAAGATAATTCTCTTAACATTACACATGACTTGGCGGTTGATAGAGTGGTAGCCCTTTTTGTTTATCTACCCTATCCCCCAGGTGGTGGCTTAATTTCCATATGCATTTGCACTTGTTTTCCACCTTTCCTGTAACTAGTCTAGTCTAGATACAGATTTGATGTATCCAGGACTGTTTGTAAGCTTCTGAGTGGTGCCAACGTCTGCTCTTTAATTTTTCCTTTAGATTTGCTAGCTCTCTCCTCTCCTGCACTTTTGCTAGCTTATTAGTCTTGTACTTTACCAGACTTCTTGTAGCAATTATTGTAGCACACAAAAGTGCTGCCAACACTAAATGTTCTACAAGGAAAAAGCTCCAGTACTTATAATTAATGTCCACGCCTCCAGGAATGTCTAAAGGTCACTTCCCTGTGCTTTCTCCTATTAACCTGGTGAACTTGGGCATCCTACGGCAATATAGCAGCTGCCTCATGTACACTGACAACCCTCTTCTCTTACCTCCCAACACTCAGACTTGCAAGAGATGCACTTATATATCCAAATTGGAATCCATGAACTCTCCAGCCAAGACCGGAATAGCTGGTCAAGAGGAGAAGGTCAACACTTGCATCCCACCACATGGAACACATAGCACTCCAGAACACACACCAGCACTGTCTTCACAGAAAAACACAAACCACATACCCACCTTCGTGGAGGCTCTCAATAAAAAGCTACCCAAACAGCAGAGACCTCCAAGACAGAAACGCACTCGACCACCAAAACACAACACTAATCAGGAGACACATAATTCTCCTAAATAGTGTGCCACTCAAACAAAGCCCTACGGCAAAGAAGCATGTCCAACACACTAGTCATAGGTGACTCAATAGTGAGGCACACTGATGACCCACTCACTAGGTTGAATAAGGAGAAAGTAACAGTCAGCTGCCTGTCAGGTGCCAGGATCTGCCACATAACACATGCACTCAGGTTCCTCAACAACAGTTACAAATATGACTCTGTCATTGTACATGTGGGTGTGAATGACCTGAGATGTACCTCCATGAAATACATGAAAAGAGACATGGAGGAGCTCTCGGACTATGTAGTCCAGGCAGGTATGACCTTAGCCCTGTGCAGCATCCTACCATCACCCAGAATGATACCACAGTACAAGCAGAAAATGATAAATTGTATAAGTTTCGGGTGTCCTTCTAAGGGGATCCAGTATCTGTCTGCCTGGTATGACATGATTGACAGACCTTGATGCTCTTCCAGAGATGGCCTGCATCTGTCACCCCTGGGATTCTGGATACTGGCCACGGCTCTTGCCATGCCTACAGTGCCTTTTTTAGGTGGTGTTCCAAAGACCAAATTACCACAGTAAAAGCTACAAACAAATGCAATATGAGGGTCATGCTGCTCAAAACTAGAAGTCTAAATCGCAAAATGCACTCACTGGAAGCACTCCTTAAAATGGAGAACATTGTCATTTGTGCTGTAACAGAGACCTGGCTTAACGCAGCAGAAAGCACCCCTGCACTACCAAATTATAACTCATTCCACACCTTTTGGCCCCAGAACTTGGTTTGAACCTCCAAAGGCAGTGGTTTTTCCATATTCATAAAGGATACACACACCTCCAGACTGGTAGCCCAACATAACGCATCTGAAATACTTCAGGTGCAGCTAACATTGGGTAAGACAGTGATTCAGGTCATAGCCTGCTATAAGTCCCCAACCATGCCCCAAGACTCACACTCGACATTCCTAAGCACCCTAGAGAATATTATGGTCCAACCTAACATTCTCATACTGGGTGAATTCAACTACCCCTCCATTAACTGGGAAAACTACTCATGTACCAATACACTTGCCCAACATTTCCTGCAATTCATTAATTACAATTCCCTGAACCAGCCCATTCTTACCCCACTAGAGGTAGCAACATCCTTGACCTGGTCATTACTATCATGGGCGACCATTGCTCTACACTAATAGTCAACTCCTCCCTGGTTACATCCAACCACAAACTAATCACCTTGGAAATCCACATCACCCCCCCCCCCCGCAAAGGTAACCACCATGAAAAACTTCTCCAAAGCTAACTTTGGGCTCCTAAAAACAGAGATGGCTAACTTCACAGCACCCATGCAAATGGAGAATAGTTGCATGACCACCGAATCATACACCAGTGCACTGTATGAACACGTACACAAATGCATGGATCTCACCATACCCAATAAAACCAAGATGCTCTCCTCCAAAAATTGAAGCCAATCTGGTGGTCCCCTGCCATAAACAAACTCTCCAACAGAAGGAGGAAACTGATGTGGAATAAGGTGAAGTTCCAAGACTGGAAAAACTCCCTTATCAGCCTCAACACAAAGTTGAGATCCCTCATCAAATCTTCTAAAGCTAGCTATGAAAACAGAATTGCAGCAGATAGTAAAGACAACCACAAGGCCTTCTACAGTTATGTAAAGAATCTCCATGGCAATACCCAGATTTGTTCTAAGCTACTGCACAATGGTACCTCCTATACTGAGCCAACAGATACTGCCAATATACTGACCGACAGATTCAGTGCCAACTTTACCCCTCGTGCCCTTCAAAGGTACCAGTCACAATACCAGTAGACTACCAAGCACTCAGTATTACTGCTGCACAGGTTAAAACAGCACTGTCCAAAGCCAAGAATACAGCTTCTATGGAACCTGGCAATATCCCTGGTTGTGTTCTACATGAACTACAGAGTGAACTGGCACCTCACCTGTGTGCCCTGTTCAATCACAGCCTCACCTCAGGCTTTGTCCCTACCAAATGGCGCACTGCTCCATAAAGGAGGAGTGACTACAGACCCTGAAAACTATCTCCCCATTAGCCTGATGAGTCTGATATGCAAAGCTATGGAAAGCATCATCATGGACCTAATAAACAAAGATATAGGGAATCTCCAAACTCTGGATCCCATACAGTTTGGTTCTGTGAAGAGTAGATCATGCCTGCTCAACTTGCTCGACTTCTTTAGGTCAGTCACCAGAGCTGTGGATGAAGGCAAGATGGTTTATACAGCCTACCTTGATCTGGTCAAGGCCTTTCATACCATACCCCACTCAGGAATCATAGAAAAACTCACTAAGCTAGACATCAACTCCTATATCACTAGGTGGGTTGCAAACTGGCTCACAAATAGAACCCACAGTGTGAAAGTAGCTGACTCCAAGTCAGACTGCCGACCAGTCACAAGTGGAGTCCCACAGGGTTTGGTCCTGGGTCCTCTCCTGTTTTGTATCTACTTCTCTGAAGTCCAGGCCAACACAAAGGGACTCTGTCTGACAAAGTTCGCAGACAATTGCAAGTTGGGAGCTATTATTAACTCCCCAAGTGATGTTGACATCCTACAGAAAGGCCTCACTGAGGCCAACGACTGGTGTCAGAACCATGGCCTTAAGCTCAATGCCCAAAAAATGTGTCATCATCTCCCTTGGGAAAAACCCGGTTCTGGTGGATTACCACATCGATAGTCCACTGAACACAGAAGGCATTACAAGAGATCTGGGAACACAGGTTGACAGCAACCTCTCTTTTGTCCACCACATTGCCATTGTGGACAGAGAGATCTTCTATGTGGCATATCTCATTACTAAGGGTTTTGCATTCAGGAAGAAAGAGGTCATTGTCTCCCTGTACTCTTCCCTCATTAGGCCAGTCATCGAGTACAATGCCTCATTTGGCATGTACCTGACTACACAACTGCAACAACTGGAGAGGCCGCAAAAGTACCTCACAAAGAGGATCCTAGGCCTTAAATACTTGTCCTATATGGATAGACACAAAAAACTCCAACTATTCTCTGTCTCATATCACCTACTTAGAGGTGATCTCTACTTGACTTACAAAGCCATGTCTGACCCAGTTCTGTTAGAAATGCTACATCTAAAGAAATCCCAATCCCTCTGCACCACATGCTCCAGAGACCTCAACCTCATTACCATAATCAACAGAAAGTGCTGGAGGGGCAAGTTCATAACCCAGAGACTGCCCATGCTATGGAACAGACTTCCCATACATGTCAAGCAGAGCATCTCACTGCCCTCTTCAAGAAAAATATTGATGAGTGGATGGGAAATAGAAAATTAACCCTGGGAATCAATCCAGTGGCTCTACTCGGCAGAAGCACTGGGAACTAAGGTCAGGTGGCACAATGCCAGGGTAATCCTATGGGCTAGGCTTGTACACAGGCTCCAGGACCATTAGCCTAGTACACACCTATGAACTTATGAACCTATGTGTGCAATCAATGGCACCCAGTACTTCAGGGTAGTTTGCTATAGGGTAGAACTCCTGCATATTTCTGACCTTCTCCTCAGGAGTACAGGAAAATATACTTGGTCACTGGCATGTTAGAGCATGGCATTCAGGAATTGATGGAGGACCAAGGATGCTGATGCCTGTGACACCTCCAGCATGTCTCCTGCTGGTCTCTGAAAGGTACCTGTAGCTAAGATTCTAAGTGCTACACATACCTTTGTCTCTACTGGGATGGGTTCCCCTCAGTTGGCCCTGGCTCTGAGTTGAGGATGGCAGAAGTCGCAGAGGTCCTGTAGTGTGTCCCTATTCACCTTGTATCCCTCTACAATTTCTATGTCATGTAGGTTGTGAAAAGTTAAATGGGGCCTAAAAACTCCTTCTCGGCCTATGTCTATTGGCAGCAGCAGCATTGGCTTTAGCCTGTAGCACATACAAATGAATTAAAGCAGCAGCAGCCCCTAACATTCTTTCTGTGTAGACTCCTTTCCATGGCTGTATTCCCAAAAATGTTGGAATTTGCAGGAAAAACCAGCACGGAGTCTACATAGTTGCTTTATAGCTTGTTGAATAGCTCATCCATCCTGGATTGGTTGATTAGAATGCAATTCAACTGCTTATGACATAATTAGCATGCCACAGTGTTTACCTTGTTTGCACGGTGGTATGGGCCTCTACATGGCACTTACTGAATCAAAAATTTGCTGCTACTGTGTAAGGTTTATTGAATCTCCTGGCATATCTTTTTTTATTAAACACAGCAGACAGATGGTCTGCGTTCATAAAAAAATAATTTTTGGCTGATCAAGATCGTGTAAGATACTGCTGCAAGACCAGACATAAATGACAGTAGATAAATGGATACCCTGACACTTTTGCTTTGTAAAGTCTGTTAGTATTGTCCTTCTTCCAGTTCAGACCATTAATAGCTCTAAAGTTATTTTTTTTAATCTATAATAGCCACACATATTGTTTTAATTCATTCTTAATAACATTGATAATCATCAGTTCTGAATTATATAGAACAATTATTTCTCCTCACAGTAACAAAATCTTGCAAAATAAACTCATTCAATGGTGTTATCATTTTAATGAAACTTCTGTCCAGTTCAAAGCATCAGAAACTGTGTCAGAAGCCACATCATATTGCTTTCCTTACAAGGGTGAATGATTACTTATTTCAGTGACATTTTTACTAGCTTAAAAGCCCCTTTGTAAAACGTGATCCTCCCTAGTGGTTCCAGCAGCTTGCATGAAAATGTAAAATATTGCATATAGTTAGTGCAAAGTCATTATTACCTTTCCTTCTCACCAGTTCTACATAAGCATGTCTATGGGATTCTCATGTCAGTTCTGCTCCATGTATACTTGCAGTTTCACACATTATTACTTCACCTGTCAATTTATCTCAATCATTCAGTGCCCCTCCAGTTATCAAAACAGTTCTTCTAAATTCTGGATATAAGAATCTCAGTTTTCTTTTTCAGACTGACAATCCAAGCCTACTGCCACCTTCTGCATAAAGTTATGCTACAGAGACTCATTGGGACTCTGTGAGGGCTATAATTCATTACATATTTGAAGCAGTACATCTGCTAGTAAACAGGTCTTTTATAGCTCTGTAATCATGGTTTCATATCATCATTCTTCTTTTCCAGTATCATCTTCACTCCTCTACTGTCACTCAAAAACTGAGCTTCCTCTCTCTCTTTCTCCAGATGAACAACAGCACTCTCTGGAAATACTAGGACATGGTCTTTGGTGTCCTGACCAAGTTTCTCCCACTCCCAATCATGGGAGTGTATACCACTTTGTGCCTCCTTGAAAAAAGACACGCCTAGTGGGACTAACGTGGTCAGCAAAATTAATTAACACAATGTAAAATAACTTATAAGATATGAAGGAACTAAACAATGGAAAATAACAGATAGAGATAGTACTACCAATAACAATACAAAGTCATTCTCAACCAAAGTACTCACTAACAGGAACAAAGGAAGAAATTTAATTTAAAGAACGAATCGTATTTCAAAGGAAAATAAAGACATTGGAGCAGACAAGGGATGAGAAGGAGTGTTATAAAGGAAAATAACACTCTAATCTGAAAAAAAGGGAGCAAGTATGATGCACTGAAGGGAGATCTTATTTGGTATTCATGCTAGTCCTTACACAAATTAAACTTCAACTACATGTACACTAAATCATGAAGTGTAGTTCAAAGTAAAATGCCAAGAACTCTAAGAGATAACACTCTGCAATTTTACATTCATCTTTTTGTTACCCTACTAGGCAGCTGCTATATCTGGTGTATCTCCTCAAGACTCTACAGCCTGGACATAAAAGAGTTAAAAGAAACCTAGGATGGTATCACCCTGATGGTATAGAACCTTTTTCCACAACCAAAAACAGAATCTCCTTAATGCAAAGCTCAAAGGTATCAGTGGAGTTGACTTTTACAAATTAAGTTTCATATTTCTCATTATTAACAAAATTATTAAACATATCTGAAAATAATAACATACCTGAAAACATATTTTAAAAGGGAGGCATAAAAGAAGACTTACAATCCATACAAACATCAACAGGAGACTATCCCTTAGTATTAGGGCTTTGTCACAGACACAGCAGGAAAAACTATTATCCGACAAGCTAGCATAATCACATTCACTAGTTTGCTCAATAGAATTTAACCTCAGAAATATAGAAAATATTGTTGCAAATGTAGCGCCCTAACAGGCTAAAAAATCCATTTTCAGAGCAAGTTTTAACTCTTCCACTGTTCCTGTCAAACATTTACAAACAAGAGCCATCGATATGGGGTTTGAATCCCACGAGTGGTGCTACTTAATATACAAATGACAATTGACCTTAAGGGTGTACAGTAAATGTGTATTGTTGCCTTGGGTAAAATAGCCTAGCCCTATCACACACAATGAGTTTTAAAATGTTTGTGCTTGTTTCCACATGGAATTTGAAAACCTGTCACTCTTACTTCAAGAGACCCCAGTCTTTAACACCTGGTTCAGTCAGAAGTATGATTTTAAAGATTTTTTTCCAATTCTTTATTTTGTTCGTTCCTGTTCAGTGTTTACTCCAAACTGTTCTTTTGAATTGAAATACATTTTCTGCAATTAGGAAATTGCAGATAACTTTATAATGAGCTTGGCTTTGACTGTTTTGCAACATTGCAGGCTTTTCTACCACTCTGGTAGATGAGTACAGTATTTTTAAAAGCTTACAAAGATTACTGCTTTGTAGTGTCTGGACAGTAATAAGTAGGACAGAGCCAGCAAGTGCTACAGGAATGCTTAAGATAATTTAAAAAAACTGATTAGTAGCTTGACACAAGAAGAATTTGATAGCTTATTAAACTATAACTATGTTTAGTGGTAATAAAATATCCTTTAAAATAATTATGTATGTTACCAGATGTGTAGCTAACTGGCTCACTGATAGATGCCACCTAGTCAAAATAGGGGAAGCCACCTCAAGCAGTAAACCTGTATCAAATGGTGTACCCCAGGGTTCAGTCTTGGGGCCTCTGTTATTTGGGATATACCTTTCTGAGGTGCAGGCCATAACCAGTGGGCTATGGCTGACCAAGTTTGCAGATGACTGCAAGTTGGGCGCGGTCATCAATTCCCCTAATGACATGGACATCCTGCAAGAGGGTCTCACCCAAACAAATGACTGGTGCAAGAAACATGGCCTCAAACTGAATACAAAAAAAAAAAAAAGAATCATTATCCCCTTTGGGGAGAGTGATGTCCCCACAAATTATCACATTAATAACAACGTCCTAAGCATGCAATCAGTCATGAGGGATTTTAGGCACCCAGATTGATAGCAACCTGACTTTTGACCACCATGTTGCTTCCATTGTACAGAAAGCTTCCTACATGGCCCAACTCATAAGTAAGAGTATCTCATTCAGGGACAAGGAGGTCATAACATCACTGTATTATTCCCTTATAAGACCCATTATTGAGTACAATGCCCCATTCAGCAAGTACCTTGCAAAGCACATGCAGCAGCTGGAGAGACCACAGAGGTTCCTCACCAGAAGAATCCAGAGCCTCAAAAATCTATGATACACAGATAGGCTAAAAGCCCTGCACCTCTACTCAGTTTCATACAGACTCCTCAGAGGTGACTTCTGTCTGACATACAAGGCAATCTCAGACCCCGCCTTGATGGGACTGCTGCATATCCGCAAGTCAGGCTTCACTCAAGTAACCCAAATACGTGTCCTCAACCTGGTCTGTGACATCAATAGGACTTGTTGATGGGACAGATTTGTGTCCCAGAGACCCGCACCATCTGTGGAATAGACTCCCTCTCCATGTCAAGCAGAGTACCTCTTTACCCCTTTTTTAAGTGCAACCTGGATAACTGGATGGGAAATAGAAAAAACATCCCTGGGATTCCACCAGTGTCCCTGCTGGATAGGGGCATCAAGTGCTGATTTGTCTATACATGGGCTAAACTCTTGGCTAGTCATATAACAGCCTCAGGGCCAATAGTCTAGTAACTTCCTATGATCCTATGATCCTATAATAGAACTTAAACTTTAAATGTGAAAAAAAAAACAGAAAGATGTAATACTTAGAAAAGAAGAACTTCTGAAGTACATATTTGTGATACAAATAAACTATTTTAACATTTGTATCCTTGTTCTGAATGCATGCAGACTTGAGTGCTGGATCATATTTTTGACTCTAAATGGTAAAACAGCAAAAATTAAGTATCAAAGCGAAACACAGCTGGTAAGTTTTAAAACACACCCAAAGGCAGCAATTCCATCCAGTGTAAGTCTTTTATTGAAACAAACAAATAAATCCGGTTGGCACCTTTTTCACTATATAAGGAGTTGTTATCAGTGCTGCATTATGGTCTGATGAAGCCCTGCTACATATGGTGTGTGTGTGTGTGTGTGGTGTGTGTGTGTGTGTGTGTGTGTGTGTGTGTGTGTGTGTGTGTGTGTGTGTGTGTGTGTGTGTGTGTGTGTGTGTGTGTGTGTGTGACGTGGTATGGGCATGTATTTGTTGAAACTGTGTTTGTCTGCTTGAACACAATTAAGCACCATGCTAGCACTATGTCCTAGCATCTTGGACAGGTGTGAGACACGCATGGTAGATTAGTCATTTCAGTGTTGTCTCCCCCGACCATGAGAACTACCTCTGCCAGGTCTTACTCTGGTAGTTCTATTGCCTAGCTAGAATCTGGGATGTTATCTGAATGTGACTGATGTCTGCTGGGTGAGCTCTCATCATGACTGTGTCCTGGACTATGGTGCGTGGCCTACCATGCCTGGGTATGGATACCACAATTACTGATGGAGCAGTGGAAGTGGTGCCACTATGAGAGTAGGCTCTTACATGGCCACTTTGGCTAACACCAGAAAATGTAGCAGCTCTACTGCTATATTGATGATGACCGTCCCCCAGCAGATGTTCCACTACAGACAATAAATGATCCAGTGTGTTGTTCATCCTGTGCATGGAGTCACCCACATAGTTCAGGAAGTCCGGCACATCAGAATGGTATGTTTAGTGCTCATACTATCTCTTCTCAGGTCCTTGTGGAATGTGGCGGTGCCTTCATGACAGCCCTACTTACACATCATGCAGCACCTACTGACACAGCAACATCAGGAAGGTGGATAGCAGGCCTCCTCTGTACACTTCTACCAAACTGCCTGTGGGACCTCACTGTCACGATGGACACAGGGAGAATCAACCAGTTTTGCAACTAGAATAACCACATTACTCTAATCAACTGTGTTACCTTCAACCTGTCCTATGTCTAAGGTCATTGCATCATGGGTATGCACAGACTTACTGACCGTGTCTGAGGTAGAGGCAGGAGATGTTAGAAGCACAACCTCAGTGTCAGACTGACCATCTGCACCCCCAGGCTGTGCCTCTCCAGTGCCTCCATCATCATCAGAAGCTACCAATATTCTGACATCAGGCAGTAGGAGTTCCACAGTGACACTGGCAGGATCACCTATGATAACAAGTAAGCAACACAAAAAAAGAGAAATAGACAAATCTATTTTATGTGAAATATATAATTAAAATTAAGAGATGCTAATGGAATGAAAACAAAGAACTTTCAGATAAACATACATCTATCTTTTGTATATTAATAAGAATGCAAAAGGTGTGCTTACCACATGCAGGTGAATGTGCAATAACAGAACCAGATATGCCTTGATATAAAAAGGGAGATGAAACATGGATGATAAGCATCACAAAGCAAATGACACAAAAAAACAGAAAACTGCATTTACAGCTGCAGAATATGACACCTCTCATACAAAACTTTCTTGTCCACTGGACTCCCTTCTCTCTTTCTTCCTTCTCCCTTTTCCTAAATGTCCCTTCAATCCCACCCATGTCTCTGGCTCTATATTTATCTCTATATAAATATGCATATAGAGCTAAAGCTAGAGATATAGAGCTAGATAGATAGATAGAGAGACAGAGCTATAGATAGATATATCATATATCTATATATCTCTCTATATCCATATCTATTTTATATATATATATATATATATATATATATATATATATATATATAGAGGTATAGCTATACAAAGACAATTATTTTATTATATAACATACCTGGAAGTTCTTCAGTAGACACACCTGGGTTGTATTCCATATCAACCTCAACATCAAAGATTCTGCGTCAACCCCGTGATGAGCTGTCTGGATCTCTGACAGTGGACAGGAACTCCTCTGTTTCAGTCAGTGGTGGCTTGGTAGTAGGATCAATAGTCATACATTTAAGGGCAATTGCAACTGCCTGATGTCTGGCCTTGCGTCTTATTTTGGAATATGTACATCTGTGACCTCTGAATGCATTCACATCATTGACCACCTGCTCCCAGATATGGTCACATGAGGACTTGTCATACCTCCTTCTCTGTAAGATGTAGTGCTTGAGTGATCACATCATTGTCAATAACAGTGTATGGTGGTTTACAGGGTACACATGTCTTGGACACCTTAGCCTGTATGAGAGGAAATATAACAGTAAAGCAAAATACATAAGTAAAACAAAATTGATTAACCCCCAGAAAGCATGTAAGAATGTATCCATCCATCATATACAAAATACATGGAAAAGAAAGGTTCCATATGAGTACACACAAGTTAATGCAGATCACCCCACACCTACCAAAGAAAGAAAGAAAGGCACTGGTATTAAATTGATAAGATGGCAAACATTTCTTTTTACATTATATTACCTCTCCAAATGCTCAACTTCTACCTGTTTAGAATATCCTACAAATCCCTATAATACCAACCCCCTACCTCAGTCTCTATCCTTCCCTATCCACTCCTCCATCCTTCCTATCAATACCACTCTACCCAAGATCAAAATTCCTCCTACCAACACTCATCTATCCAAGAATAAATCTTAATACTATTCCTACATTTCTCTCACAAACAAAGCATACTGTTTCCCCAACCTCTTACTTCTAGCAGGTGGCATTCACCCAAACCCTGATCCCTTAATCCCCACCTCTACCTACAATACCAGTGTCCCTCATACAGGAACCCCCTGCCCTCCTAACAAATACATCTTATTATACTCAATGAATATCAGAAGCATTCTAAATAACGTCAGTGAACTCCATGCCTGGATATCTTATTACACCCCTGATGTCATTGCTCTTACTGAAACCTGGCTTAAATCTCAACAGCTAGACAAGGACCTCCTCCACCCTGGCTATAACCTACTACGCTTTGACCATCAAAATAAAAAAGGAGGTGGAGTAGCCATCATATACTCTAACCACCTTACTCTTTCTATCCCAAAAATCCCAATCCCACTCTTCCCCCCAGCTGAAATACCCTCTGCCAACCTCAAGCTTAATAACCATTCAACTATTACTATAGTAGCCATCTACATTCCACCAGGGGAAAATATTCCACTTCTGTAAAACATACTTTCATACTTCTCTCAACACATCTCTAATGAAACTGTCATCCTTGGTGACATCAATATTAACTGGTTAATCCTCTGTTCTCAATATTCTGCCCAGCATATAAATTTGTATGGCTTTACACAACTTATCTCAGAACCCATACACATAAACAACTCAGAAGCTACTAGTACTCTTATAGACTGGATACTAGTCTCTAATCCCTCCAAATACCACACCCCTAAAACTCTATCTAACTCTATTAGTGATCATTCCCCTATAAAACTCCTTAGATACTCACTTCTTTATACCAAACCTCATAGATTCATAACCTGTAGAAAACTTACTAACTTCCATTCTGGTACTTTCAAATCTCTCCTCTCAGAAATAAACTGGATTTTCCTCCATCAACTACCCCTTGATGATGCTGTCCAGTTTTTTAACTCTGCCCTCTTTAATATTCTTAACTCTCTAGCCCCCATTTGTACTGACCAGGTACAGTCCAACACCTCTCCCTGATTATCCAATGCAACTCGTTCTCTAATAAAAAATAGAGACAAAGCATGGAAAACATGGATGAAAACAAATCTCCCAGTAGACCTGCAAAACTTTAAAGAACTTAGACATAAAGCCATAAAACACATGAATAAAGATAAAAGAGACTTCTGCTATAATCCCCCCTCTGCCATGAAATCCAAACCCAATAAATTCTGGAACTCAATAAACCAAATTCTACACCCTGGTACTCCTAGCTCCCCTAATCCACATCCAGATCAAACTCTGCTTGCCACTGCCTCCTCCTTCAATGTCAATTGCATAGACTCTATATCTAAACTACTAAATGTAAACCCCAACATATCTGCACAAAGTAATGTTTCTATGAATATAGAATCTGCACATAACTTAAACTCTTCTAATACTTTCTCACTTAAACCTGTACCCACCAGTTATATCAAATCCTTGCTCTCCAAATTAAAACCCTGCTATGTTTCTATTGACAACATCCCTCTCAGTTTCTTCAGATAGCCACTGACCCTCTTGCCTCCCTGTCTCTATCTTAATTATCCACTCTATCTTAGAATCTAAAGTTCCATCCATTTGGAAACAAGTCTATACCTTACCTATACACAAAGGAGGTAACTCCACTGACATCACTAATTTCAGACCTACCGTTCTTCACCACTCTCTAAAATCCTTAAAAAATGTATTCACAAACAAGTTATGCAATACTTAATTCAAGAAAATATGCTTTCTCCAACTCAACATGGTTTTACACCTAAGCATAGCACTACCACTACCTTACCATCCTTCCTTAACACTGATTCCCCAGCTAGAGATGACAATAAATTATATCCTGCTTATTCTTAGATATTTCTAAGGCTTTTGACACCATATCCCATCCTCTTCTCCTGCACAAACTAGTTAATCTTAACTTCTCCCCTTCTACTATTGTCTGGTTTGCCAGTTACCTCTCTGACCAACTTAAAGCAGTTAAATGGCTCACTGCTCACTACCCTCCTCTTCCAGTTAAAATGGGTGTCCCACAAGGTTCCATCCTTGGGCGACTACTTTGAAATATCTTTTCCAATTCTCTCAACTCCTCCTGTCCTCTCTCATCTCTAGTCGAATATGCTGATGACTTAGCCATCATCATTATTGCTGACTCATCCTCTGAGCTCATCTCTGCCACACAGTCTACCTTCAACTCAGTTGAAAACTGGCTCTCCAAAAATCAAATAATCCTAAACCACCCAAAAAAAGCAAGTTACTACTTTTTCTACCAAAAAAACTTAACCATATCAGATCCTCCTTCTCAATACAGTCTCTAAATAATACCCTAATTGAGGTTGAATTCAACACAAAGTTTTTAGGAATTATTATTAATGACCAGCTCAAATTTGACTTACAGATCAACAACTGTATCAGGAAAATTAATCAGAAACTAGGTCTTCTGTATCGCAACAAAAGATTTCTTTCCAGGGAAGCTAAAATATCTCTTTCTCATTGTTATCTATTACCCTGTCTGCTGTATGGTTCTCAAATTTTCACCAATCTAAACTCATCTCTCCTTGCCAAACTGGAATTGACTTACAATAAGATAGCTAGATTTGCTGCCCAGCAAACGTATAAGTCCCATCACTCCTCCTCTCTGAAACAGCTAAACTGGCTTGAATTACCTCACCTGCTCCTTCTCTCCCAGCTTCAGATCATTCACTGCATCCTCTATCAACCTTCCTATTGTCCATCTCTTTCTTGTCTAATCTCTTACCATTCCACCCAAGACCTTCTATTAACTCACAAACCTAAAACTAAGTTTGGATCTAATCTTTACAGCTATAACCCCCACCGAGGCATGGAACAGCCTCTCTTGAAATTAGTTCTAACAAACAACTGAAAACATTATAAGCAGGGACGTCGGGAGGCATACGCACTGTACTGATTTCAGTACAACTTTTTTAGAAGGAGGGTAGCTTTTTTGAAAAAAAAAAACATACATATTTAAAGGGTGTTGGCTCCTTTAAGGAGCATACCAGCCAGTCAGAAGTGAGCTCACATCATGTCCGGCTGGCTGGCTGCGAGCAGGAAACAATCGCAAATGGAAAGCAATGGATTCGCGAGCGGGAAACAATCGCAAATGGCAAGCAATGGATTCACGAGCGGGAAACAATCGCAAATGGATTTTCATAAGGGAAACAAAGGTAGAATTTTGTGTGTGTGTAAATGCCCCCACATAATACACCTGCTGGCTATAGTGTTGCGAACCTGTTCATAGCCTATTGGGAGAAAACTTTTCTATTCAATAATCCACTCTTAAAAGAATCTATAAAATTTTACACTAGTTTCTTAGATAAGTAAAGTATTCGTTCGGTTCTTGCTTTGTGGACACCAGTTTTTTCTTTTTTATACAGGCGATAGGTGTTCAGGCTCAAACCCTATACCTTTGCTTCAGGGTAAGGACAGCCTAAAGTCCCTAACCACCACCATTTCTGAACTTTATTCATATTTTGATGTTTGTCCCGGTTTTTTATGCTAAGGTGTGAATGGTTGTGAGCTATGGTGAGAACTGAAGTATTTCTCCCATTATTGTTTTTGATGTTTGTCCAGGTTTTTTGTGCTAAGATGTGAAGTGAGAAGTTCTGGGTTCAATCAAGACATGCATGGTGATAACACAGCATTTTATTCTAGCAACTTTGCAAAATTATACAAGCAATGTTTAAAATGTGTCCCTGTTTTTTGGGCTTTTGTCCCCCCCCCCCCAATAAATGTTGGCTTTTTCCAGATTTCTTGTGCTGCAAAGTTCAGAGATACAGCTGAGTGTCAACATTTTACAAGGAGCTGAGAGCTGCAGGGGAACTTAAGTTTAGTGCTGCTTATGCAGAGGCTGCTTCAACTGTTAATAGCACAACAGGTAGTGTACTTGCTTTTGATGCAGAAGGCTGTGGGTTCTTCTCCCACAGTAGGTAGATGCATTGCTGATACTGTACTGTGTTGTAAAGGGGGTGGATGCTGTAGTCTGTTTTGGCGAAGATATCTATCAGTTTGCCATCCATTCCCTATTGCAAAATTACTAGCGTATCATTGTTTTTAATGTAACATAGGCAATTTATTCCTCAATGGCAACAGGCACATTATTTGTAGATGAAACCATAAAATATAAAGTTGTTTGCTAGCAGCAGCCTCTTCATTAGTTACAGATTTCTCTAATGTGGAATTATGTAGATGGCTTTTACAAGTTCAGAGATTGTGCATATTTACTGATACTGGTGGACTGTAGAAGTTTGAGTAGACTTTTATGATGGAAGGTGTATCAAAGAGCACGTGTATGTTTCATGTGCAAGGGGCCTATGACTTGAAAACAGCCCAAAGTTAATCTTTATCTGCCACTGGCAAAATGTATTTTCTTTGAATGTGGGTTTTAATGCTGTTTCAATGAATGTGAGTTTCAAGGGCAGAGAAGTTTTAATGCTAAGTCTAGTTTCATTGTGAGACTGCATTGCTTTGTTTAGCAGATATTTATTGGTGTTCGTGCTGTAAAATGCAAAATAAAACTTTTTAAGGCAAATAATTTAGGAATGAAGTCACTAAATAATGACCGACGTTAAGTTTCAGACGTCATAATCTTCAGAAAAATGCATGCTAAAGCAAGACCTGATATTCTAGCAACTGTCTTAAGTTTATACAAGGTCAATTTTTAGTACTGTTTGTATGTTCTCCCAATATATTTGGCCTTGTCCAGATTTCCTGCATTAAGAGGTTGAGAGGTATGTGCAAATAAATCGCTTTATAGAATTAGGAATATCCAAATCTCTCAACTGTCCCCAATTTTGGCTCAAAATGTTGCTCTCCCCCTAATAATCTCTCCGCAAAATAGCAATTTTGGAAGAAAACGTGGAGAGTTTACTTTTATAAATAACTGTAATGATCAGAGTTATACATTACTTTTATTTCAGAAATGCATGTAGATTCTCTAATTTTGTCAGCTGCTCTAAGTTAACTGTGCTCATATTAAAATGGTGTCCCTTCTTTGACAGGTTCCTAGCTCTATTGTCTGGCAATTTTATATTTTTGCATCACATTTTTGGTCCATTTTAAATAAAATTGCAGTTTTCTGGCAAATTAGTGGCAAATCATTAAAGACTGAAGTTAGAAAATAATGGCAGACATTTGAGTTTCAGATTTCATACCTTTCAGAAAATTTGTACTAATGCAAGACCAACTACTATTCTATTATCTTTCTAAGTTTATAAGAGCAATATTTAAAAAAAATTCCTTATTTTTGGGCCTTTTCCTCAGTTTTATTTATGAGTTTGTTGCTCTAAGAGGTTGAAAAGTGTGTGTGTGTGTGTGTGTGTGTGTGTGTGTGTGTGTGTGTGTGTGTGTGTGTGTGGTAGGTAGGTAGCATACCTCTCAACTGTCCAAATTTTGCAGAATGGCCATATTTTTGCCCCATATTTTTTGTCTGTTCCTCATAAATTTTGTGATTTTCTAGAAAATCATTTGAAGGCTGAAGTTGCTAAATAATGACAGACATTTGAGTTTCAGACTTCATGTCCTTTAGAAAAATTCATACTAGCACAAATCCTGTTATTCTAGCACCTTTCTCATACTAGCACAAATCCTGTTATTCTAGCAACTTCCTAAGTTCATGAGAGCATTGTTTAATATATGTCCCTGTTTATTTTAGGCTTTGTCCATATTTCTTGCACTAAGAGATAGGTAGGGGTGTGTGTGTGAATGAAAGATCCTAGTTAGGGGTAGCAGGTGGTTAGTAATTTACTCAAGCTCAAAACCTGTACCTTAGTTACAGAAAACAAAAGCATAAAGTCTCTACCCCAACTACCATGCTGCATTTTTCAAAGAACTGACATTTCAGGTTAATTTTCAATTCAAGGAACCGAGTTTGAGTGAATTTATATTATATTACTGAAGAGGCATTACAGCGAATGCCTCTTCATCGACACTAAAAGAGCGAACCGTGAATTACGAGAATGGACGTAGCTTGGCTGGGGAGGGGGGTAGCAGTTTGAGAGCTGTGAGTACAAATTTGAAAATCCTAGCTACACCCCTGATTTTAAGTCATTACTAAAGAATACCTGCTAAATCAATGGACTTACCACTGTTGTCACATTCCTTAAGCAAAAGTACTACTGTACAACTCCACTATCTGTCCTATCTGTCCTATCTGCATCTTATAAATTCCTTACTTTGACATATTCAGATAACCTCATGCTTTCTACTACTCTCTAAAGATAACTTAGTACAGGGAGTCTACTATTATTTATTGTGTTGTTAATATGTACATTATGCCTAATGCCAATTATTGGTATACGTCTACTTGGGTGCCTTATTTTTAATTACTTTATTTTCATTAATTTAGTAATGTACACATTCTAGACTTCTACTATTCTTCTGCCTTTCTAGTACGTCCGTATGCTTAATTTGTTTGTATAATCTGTATGGAGCTTTTCTCCTCAGGCCTCCACTGAAAAAGAGCTACTTGGCTCAGTCAGACTAACCCGGTCAGCAAATGTAAAATAAATAAATACATTTATATATCTCTGTTGTACATTGCAGCACTAAAAAAATAATGTAACCTGTCAAGGAAAAATGGTTAGAAATTTTGTGTGATATCCACTTCCATGGAGGGCAGCCAGGTATACATCACAGACTTAACAATTTTCTGTGCTAGTAATGCAAAAACTCATGACTTTTCTAAAAAGTAATACAGCAGTCTTCTGCACTAAGTGATAAGCTTCCCAAACTGATATTCTCATTAAAAGTCAGTATTATTTAGAAAAACTCAACAGTAAAGAAATAACTGGTATACATGCCTAAGCCAACAGCTACTGAGAATAATGTGAGCAGTAAACTGATACTTGTATTGCAAAATTCAATCCATAAATAATATTAAAATACATCAGTTTGTACAAAACAGCAACCTAGCTTTGTAGCTAGTCACTTGTAAAAGTAGCAACAAGTTTTCAAAGCAAGTAGCAGTATCAGGCTCTCTGGATCCAGTCTCCCTTACTACAAGTTCCTTACCTACATTATTACCTTTATATAGTGCAGATTCTTCAGCCTTCTCATCACTATATGTAAATCATGTGTGAACTCATTAGCATTCATGAATTCCATAAACTGCAGTAAGGGAAAGGCAGGAAAACAGGATGTAAGGACCCACACAATCGTGTGCACATGCCCCATTAGTGAAAGGACAAGCACTGAGAAGTGTTACCTGTTAAGGACTTGCATGTTTGAACGATTAGTCTGACTGCAGTAACAATCAGGTTTTCACTGTCAGTTACTGAGGGTGTGTCAGTGAGAAGGGACTTACAAGAAATTTTGTGAGTAAATTGATTGACTTTGGACAGCAATATTCCTAACATTTACATGAAATGTTTATGACCAGTTTCTGCCTCTGAGTATATTGTGTCTGCAATTCTAAGGAAGTGCATTACTCATTGAAACATGTATCAGCTGCAAGGCAATGACATAACAGTCTTATTAGGGAAGCATAGGTAAGGGAATGATGTTCACAAAATAAACAGAAAAAAAGAGATGCAGTGTTGCAATTTTTTACTGTATATCATGTGAAGAAAGATTAGCTTTCCCATTGCCAGTATCACAGGCATCCACACATCTAACCCTCTCATTTTACACCTCACCCACTTATTAACAAAGCCAACTCCTCCCCTATCTTCCTTCTCCTACTACAACCCCCACACCACACCTATAAACTACATCTCCCCTCTCTGCTAAACTCCATACATATTAACATGTCTATATCAACCATCCATCCACAACTCCATACACTTATCTGCTTTTCAATTGTATCTTCTCTTATAACTACTTACCTCCTAACCTCCTATGAATACCCACTGAACTCTTCTCTTTCATATCCCTCTAAATACACCTCTACACCTACATCGCCTTTCTCTCCTACCTTCCCACACCTAACCACTCAACCCAACTACATACTAACCAAATACCACAGACTAGCGCACTTCAAGTTAAGGAAACTTAAATCCAGGAAAATATTTGACACCTCCTACAAACTTCTCCAACCAAAATACTTCAGAAACCTCCACTTTCTGCTAGATGGGGATATTCATCCTAATCCAGGCCCACAGCATAATAAAACCAATATACACAAAATACAAGACAAAACTACTTCTCTCTCATCTTCTATACCCACCAACTCTCTCTCTATTGCCCATCTCAACATACAAAGTGTTCGTAACAAAATAAGTCAACTCCATGCCCTTCTAGAAGTCCATCAATTTGATATTTTATGCTTAACTGAAACATAGCTAAAGCCTTCTATCAAAAACAATGAAATCACCCCACCTGGTTATAACATCATTAGACTTGATCGCATAGCCAGAAAGGGAGGAGGAGTTGCAATTCTCTACAAAACAAAACTCCAAATTAGTACTATAAAACTGATTTGTACCCTAGACAATAATACTGAAATAATCAGCTCCAAACTTCAAATCAATACTACTAAATCCATAAATATCATTTGTGTATATCTCCCTCCAGGAAATAATATCAACACTCTCGAACACATCCTCAACCTACTCTCTACCAACCTCCCTCAAGAAACACTAGTCTTAGGTGACTTTAACATCGATTGGTATTCCTGTAACAGTACTAACCCCACCTCGCATATTAACCTTTATGGCTTTAATCAACTCATTAATAGTACCACCAGAACTAATAAAACCAACAATAATGAAACCACCTTAGACTGGATTCTTACTAATACTCCCCAACAAACCTACCAATCAGGCACCCTTCCAGATGATCTAAGTGACCACTCACTAACTTATACCATTAGACACAAAACAAACCTAACCTTACCTACAACATACAAAACACTACATTCTAAAAAACTATTTAGCTCTGAACAGTTTCAAGCTGAACTTAGACAATGTAATTGGGCCCCACTATAACATCTCCCACTTAATGAAGCAGTAGAATACTTCAATTCTACATTCCTATCTATCCTAGATCATCATGCCCCAAGTCGTACCATTAGAACCAAAGCAAAAACAGCATCCTGGCTAACCAAGGATACTAAGCAAAAGATCATTCTCAGAAATAAATCTTGGGATAAATGGCAGTCTACTAAGAACCAAACTGACCATCAAAACTTTAGAGAGCTTAGAAACAGCACAAAAAAAGCTATCCTGACAGATAAAAAGAACTATTACTTGCAATTACAACAATCCACCAAAAAAGAACCTAAAAAATTCTGGACTAGTATTAATAATCTTCTATCCCCAGGTCAGTCAATCACACCTAACCCTCAGGACTCTGACCCAGACAATCCTACACAAACAGCCAATGACTTTAACTCTTTCTTCACCAACACTATCCAAACTCTTGCAAATCACCTATCTCCAGACACTACTAAACTACTCTCACCCACTTCAAATACTCTTCCTCCCCTTCACTTACAACCTGTATCTACCTCATTTATCTTATCTGTACTCCAAAAACTTAAACCCACCACCCCCTCTGCTGACAAGCTTCCTGCAGAATTCTTGCAAATAGGAGCCAAAGCCACTGCCTATCCTATTTCTATCCTAATAAATAGATCTATAAATGAAGGAATTTTCCCTTCCATATGGAAGATATCTCACATCATTCCCCTACACAAAGGGGTCAATTCTAATGACGTTTCAAACTTCTGTCCCATAGCACTTCTATCACCCATAGCTAAAATCATGGAAAAATGTATCCACAAACAACTACTTAACCACCTTCTCCATAACAACCTACTTGCAAATTGTCAACATGGATTTAGACCTTCCCACAGCACCACCACTGCATTACTTTCCTTTACCAACTCCATCAACAATAATCTATCATCTTCTCTCTTCATAGACCTATCAAAAGCTTTTGACATGGTTAATCACAAACTTCTTCTGCATATACTAAAATCTCTCGCACTTCATCCCTCTTCCTTAACATGGTTCACATCTTACCTAGAAAACCATCAGCAAGCAGTATTTTGGAAAAATACACTATCTAATCTCCTTCCTATCTCTTTAGGTGTACCTCAAGGGTCTATCCTAGGTCCCCTTCTATTTTCTATCTTTATTAACGACCTCCAATCAGCTATCCCTAACACTACCTGCATACAATATGCAGATGATTCCACTATAATCTGCACTGCTTCCTCTCAAACTGAACTCCAGTCTCTTACCCAAAAAGCTTTTACCACTGTTGAACAGTGGTTCTCTGATCGTTACCTACTCCTCAACCCCAAGAAAACAAAATTATTACTGTTTTCACCCACTCGTAAATCTTCCCTCTAAACTTCTCTATCACTGCCACTGATAACACTCTTATTTCTCCTGATTCTACTACAAAGCTACTAGGTATAACTATTGACAACAATCTTAACTTTGATTCTCACATCAACAACACAATAAAAGCAGTTAACAAAAAGATTGGATCCCTTTATAGAATCAAACCCTTCCTTACACCTGAAGCTAGGACCACCTTAACTAGATCTCACCTTATCTCTACCCTTCTATATGCTTCCCCTATTTACACTAATCTTTCTAAAAATAACCTTAACAAACTTGTTACATCTTACCATAATATTGCTCGATTTGCTACAGGATCCTCATTTAGAACTTACCACTGTCTAAACCTAAAACAACTAGGTTGGTTTGAACTTCCTAACAAGCTTATTTATCAACAGCTCTTAATAGCTCACAAAATTCTATATCAACCATCTAAAACATCAATACTCTCTAACCTATTTACTCCTTACAATAACCTGAAACACCTACGTTCTTCAAACAAACTACTGGTTAATATTACCAAACCCAATAACTCTGCAGGTGACTGCCTTTTTTCCAACTCGAATGGAAAAATGTGGAACAAACTTCCATCCAATATCTCATCCTTGTCCACTCTTCCACTATTTAAAAAACAACTGGAAATGCATCTTAATAAATACTGGCTTTGTTCTTCTACCAACCCTGATTGACCTTTCCTTCTTCCTTTTCACTACCATAACTTCTTCCTTCTCTTTTTCCTGTGTCCTGATTGTTCCCCCCTTTTGTATATATATATGTAATCTCATATATACTGTACAACTAAAAAAAAAAAAAAAAAAAGATTAATTCTGTCACATTTGTTTGACAATTTATTATTCACGCTCTGTTTTATCATATTTGTGTATTGCAAGTATTTACTTATTTGATTATTAATCTTATCTTGTAATTGCTATTTCCTCTTACATGTGTATTACATGTACTAACTCAGTTTTGTATATAATCTTTTCATCTTTGTATTCATCCTTTTATCTTTCTATCCTTTTATGTTTTTGTTTAAACTTGCAATAACCATTGGAGCTTTTCTCCCCGGGCCTCCACTGAAAATGGACATACATCCAGCTGGACTAGCCCGGTCAACAAATGTAAAATAAAAAATAAAATAAAAAATAAAAATAAACTGCTAATTACACAAGACAAAGATTATAACTTGGCTATATTGCACCTGTAATGTCAATTAATACTATGTCACATCTTGAACCTCATTTTTCTTCACAGTATAAGTATATGTCTATGGCATACACTGATAATGATCTCAAGTGTGTGTTGGGAATGCCCTGGTGTTCTGGGGTTCAAATACAGAGACCGTGCTGTTTGTGTGAACATAATGATATTTAAGGAGCATATGTTCATGTTGCAAGATAACAAAGTTGAGAAAACATCAGAACTGTACTTTTTAACTAATTATTTCATATTGTTTCCTCTGCTTAAGATTTTTTTTAATCTTTTTTTATTTTCTCTTCACTGATTGCACTTCATTTGACATTGTGCACTCTTGAATAGCAGCAGTCCAAGCAATGAACTATAGTCCACTTCCTAAGGGAAAAAGTGGAAAATTTAATTTGTGCTGCCTTCTGAAGTGAAAATGTACTTGTCAGATAAATTTGTCTGCGGCACAATGTGTACATGAAGCGAGTTTAGAAAAATAAGACAGGTGATGCAGGATTCAAATCCAGTTAACAGAATTTTTATGACTGGATTCAGAATAATTATTGATACCCTATGTTGTGCATGAAATAAACAGGCTAAAGTCCATTATGCATGATAGAAATCTTACCATGGGAATGTATGGTACAGAGATGTTTTTGTTTTAAACTCATCTCTTCCCATTATTAATAATAATATGTGCTATGGATGTTGTGACATATGACATTTTGTAGAATGTGCTAACACAAAAGCAGTAACATGAACAAACATGTTATATATGCTGGAGAAATTATCCATATCATACAATTACTCAGCATGCCACTTATACAATATATTGTAAACTTTGATGGTTGGAGTAATTGTATATACTGTGGCAAGAATTACCTCTTGCATTGTCTGTATGTCCCCTTTCTGAGAAATTGCTATTATATGAAATCATGGTTATATGTAACCTAAATGCTACTTGAGATGTTGCAAGCATATGGGAAAGGGATGACTGTGAAATGTTAATACTATAACATATTTGTTCCTTGCTACATATATCCATATTAAATTTGTTAATTTGCAATACAAGCTACTTTTTATTTTTTTTATAATGCCTTTTGCATTTGTGCTTCAATTAGCAACACACAAACACTGTTCACTTCCTAAGGAAAAAAAGGTGAACATTTTAATTTGGGCTACCTCCTGAAGTGCAAATTAGCCTGGAGCCAGTGTGCAGCCATCAGAATTCGTGATAGTACTCAGGGAATACATTTCACCTGTCAAGTAACTATTTCTGTGACACAAAGTGCACATGAAGTGAGCTTAAAGAAGGGACAGTTGATGCAGGGTCCAAATTCCGTTGACAGATAGTTTTACAGAGAGTGTCAAAATGCCATTTGTTACAACAGTTTGATTAGGAATGTCACAGTAAATGCACGTGACTATCATAATTATGTTTATTGCAAGAAATGTATCATCACTGGTTGCTATAGAAACCTAATATAATGTATGTAAAAGATGTTAAACGTGACAATGATGGTATTTAATGTAGAATGCACATGCACAGGTATATTGTGCACAATATTTTTGTTATAATTCTCATGAGTTGTCATATATCATACGTATGTGTTTATGACAATATGTCTTGTGAAGTATGTATGTAACCTAACCCACCATGTATTACTTGGGTTATGCAACCGCATACTTGTGTATAACCCAGTTTTAAAGTTTGGGTATCGAAACAAGTTATTCCCCATGAAAGAGATGATGACTGGGAGACAAGCATGGCATTTTGTGAGCTTATATGGCAGCTACAACTGAAAGCATGTGTAACCCCAGTTTAATGATAATCTTTCTCTTATTCCTGCATTAAAATTGAGAGCTTTAAATAAGATCAGTTATTAATACATTTAATATTGAGGGTGTTGTTATGTGAGATTTATGTGTCTTACAACTGCCTGCTTGCAGTATTTATTGCATTTATTTTTTCTTTAAATAACATTGTATTTTTTTCTTAAATAATTTGATAGCTTTTAATTTTATGTAATTATCCAATAGGACGGATTTTTATGCTATTTAATGTGTCAGTTACTTCATTCTGGTGAAGTCTATGGTACATGGAGACAAAAGTGCTTAACTGATACATTAATAAATTTGGTTGCAACAAATCTAGTGGTTTTACTAAACCTTCATTTTTTTCTGAACACTATTTAAATTCCTGCGGCAAAAGCTGAAGATTTTAGTTTTAGCCATAGTACTTCAGTTATTTTCAAGCAAATGTGTTTATATCTTCTATGCCATGGGAATACAGAGTAAACAAAGTACTTTGAAACAGTTACACTTTTTAGGTCGCTGGATGTAATGAACTACAAGTTCCAATGTGCTGTGTTGAGATAATTATCCTGTCCATAGACTGATGTTCTTGCATAGTGTCATGCGGTAGATTACATCTATATGTCAAATTAAAATTTCTTGACGTTTTATATTCCTTTCATATGTTTAACTGCAAATGTCTGTATTTATCTGTAGCTGCAACATTTCATTTACATGCCATTTGACTAGTGCGGCAAGAAGGCATTTGCAAAAACATTCCATCCCCCACAGGGAAGCTTACTAAGCCACTCTTGTCATGCTTATGCCTTAATACTGGTTCTGCTCTCCTACATCTTCTTGCTCCCTATTGCAAGCAAGTTTCAAATTGGTTTCCATAAGCCATGTTTCCATCAGCAATAACAGACTTGGTCCCTCGTGTGTTTCAGAATACACCTGTGTCATGCATCTAAGGAGTTAAGAACTGCAACTGTCATGACAAATGTATAAATCCTGACACCAGAAACATGACCAGAAGGCATATCTGTTCTGTAGTCCATTAGATTTGCACATGGTTGTATGTGTGTCTACTGTTTATTAGTGTGAAGGTTGGAATGGAGCACCATGCATTACTGCTAATTCCCGTGTTAAGTTCAACACCTTAGGATATGATTACTCATGTGCTAACACTTTGCCATCAACAGCACAATTGAACTCACCAGTACTGCACTTCAGGGAGAAGGTTAAAATATTTACAACAGGAAAATGTTTGAGTAGGTTATACAACTTCTGTACATCTTTACTGAATTTTGAAACCATGGCATCTGGGTTTCAGAAAGATGTTAACTTAAATCAGTCTGTTAATGTATGTCTGCACTCCAATGGTTACACTTGCAACTGTGTTACAAATGTGTGTAAACTTTTCACACATAATCCATCACTGTCATTCAGAACTGCACTGTCATATTTAGGAAGTGTCTGTTTATATTGTCAATGCACATTGTACAAGCATGAGATAAGACAATTAACAAGGACACAATAAATGTTTACTATTTGCATGCAATCATCCCAAGATGAACTGTCATGAATGCTTGCTTGACAATCCATTGTTTTATAATTGTGATTGTATTGACACCACATACTGAGAAACAGATACATGTTCCCTATACTAACACAATGTAAATGAATAACAGTATATACATCTTAGCAAAGATGTATGTTCTTCCACAGAATAAGCACAGTGATGTTACACTGGCCTGTCCAGATACATGCATATGTTCCAAAACCTGTGATGTTCCAAACAGTGAAGTTTTAATAATTACAAATGAGAATTTTCATACCATTAAAGTCAAGCTTCAACTGTGGCACTTGCACTTCAGTTTTCTCAAGATTCCGTAAATAGAAATGTAGGAGGTTCAGTTCTCACAGTGGTGAACTTGTGTGTGTATGTGTGTGTGTGTGTGTGTGTGTGTGTGTGTGTGTGTGTGTGTGTGTGTGTGTGTGTGTGTTGTGTGGTTCTACTGAAAGGTAAGTAACACCTCCACAAGAAATGTGCTGTTCCCACTTCCACTCTGGAGAAGAATCTAACTTAGAACAGAGCTTCCACTACACTTTTAACACAACCTCTCTGCAAAACACTGATGAGGTCATCCAGACAAAAGTGCACTCTCTCCTCTTAAGAGTCAGACCTTTCCTGTGGCAGTCAAAGCTAGTACTGTGTTGTCTAGATTCTGTAACTAGATAGTTAGGAGGCTCAGTCTTCACACTGATGAACTTGTGTGTGTGTTTCTAGTAAGAGGTAAGTAACACTTCTCCAACAAATGTGCTGTGTCCACTTCTACTCTGGAGAAAAAAAAAATAACTTTTAACACAGCTCCTCTTATACTTTATCCCATATTTAACATAAACATCCTCTCTGCAACACAATGATTAGGACATCCTGTCAAAAGTACAATCTGTCCCCAAAATAATCAGACTTCTCCTGTGGTGCTTGCAGCTAATACTGTCTTCTCTAGATTCTGTAATTAGACAAGTAGGAGGTTAACATTTCACTATGGTGAATGTGTGTGTGTGTGTGTGTGTGTGTGTGTGTGTGTGTGTGTGTGTGTGTGTGTGTGTGTGTGTGTGTGTGTGGTTGGTTGCATAATCATGCACATATAGCTACCTGAACAAACATGCTGTATCAATTTAAAGATATGGGAAAATTCAATCTGGGAGAGTATTCCCCCATTCCCATATCCCACTTTTTCCACAAACATCTTCTCTTGAAAACAGTGACAAAGTCATCCTTTCATAAGTACATTCTCTCACTGTAAAATTCAAATTTCATCTTTGGCACTTGCAGCTAATACTGTGTTTTCTAGATTTCCTAACTAGATAAGTAGGAGGTTTAAATATCACAGTGGTGAACTTATGTATGTGTGTGGTTCTACCAATTGATAAGTAAAGTGTCAACAACACGTGCTGTATCTGCTTCCTCTAAGGAGAAGATTTTAACTTTGGACACAGCTCTCGCTGTGCTTTGTCACATTTTTACCACAGGCATCTTCACTGCATGTCACTGTTGAGGTCACCTTGTTAAAAGTGTTAGATTTGTCCTGTGGTACTTGCAGCTAATAGTGTGTTCTCTAGATTGTATAGCTAGATAGGTAAAAGGTTCAGATCCCACAGTCATAAACCTCTGTGTGTGGTTTCAACCTGAAGTACTTATACCTTCCAGAACAGATATGCTATATCAACTTCCAATCAGGGGAAGATTTAAACATGGGAGATGATGCCCCAATCCCAATTATCCCATTTTTATCACAAACATCTTCTCTGTATTGCACTGATGAGGTCATCATGTCAAAAGTGCACTTTCTACCCTTACATGTCAATGTGTCACTTGTGGCTAATTATGTGTTCTATAGATTGTGAAATTAGATAGGTAGTGGCATTGAATCCAGCATCAGTTAATTAATGTGACTGTTTTTATGTCATATACAATTGTGTCTGGACAACACCCCTTATATAAAGTTTCATTTGGGAGCATACCTCTCAACCTGGAAACATCAAAAATCTGGACAAAGGCCCATGAAAAATAGGTACAAATCTGTTTACTGATTAACATGATGTTTGCATACATAATTGTGTAACCCCACCCATTTCAATGGAATTGTGGGGTACCAACCTTCAAGCGCAAACTGAACAACAGACAACCAAAATATGGCCCCAGCCCAGACCCTGTAGTAAATATTTTTTTTTCTTTTGAAATGTGTAGCAATAATGTTCACTGGGAAGGGAGAAGATGATGAAGCTTAGGATTTTGTTTTTGGTGACTTGCAGTATGTGGGTTTTGTGGTAAAAGTAGGGCATTTAAAAGTAGGTAATTTAATGGTAGACAATATTCCAATGTTAGCAAAAGAATATTACAGTTTGCTAGGACCTCCAAAAAATTATTCTCCATGGCCTACTGATCAGTGACATAGCTTGCATTTGTGCCACCCGGGGCTGTCTGAGTTTGCCAGCCTTCCCCCCTCACAAAATCATGGTCAAATGAGCCCCCCCTTACACAGCCCCCCCCCCCGAAGCCGTTCCAATGTCCCATTACTTGGCTATTTTGCCACATTTACCATAAACACTAATGTGTGTACTGCTTTACTTTTACGATGATTATTTGGATTAATTGGATTTCATTTAAAACTTTTATTTTATAGCATAAACACTAATAGACATCTGTTAAACAAAAGCATAGAGTCTCCCAATGAAAATAGACTTAGCATTAAAACTTCTCTGCCCTTGAAACTCACATTCATTAAAACAGCATTGAAACCCACATTCAAAGAAAATGCATCTGGATAAAGGATTACCTTTGGGCTGTTTTCTAATCATAGGCCCCTTGCACATGAAACATATATGTGTTCTTTGATGCACTTTCCTGATTGCATTAAATTACATTCTTGTATAATATAGCACACTTGTTAGAGAGAATTTTAAATGTATTATTTTGAACATTTTAACAGTAAGCAATGAAACAAAATGCATGAACCAGTAATGACAAAACTACTCAATTCAGAACATTTCCATCATAAATGTCTACTCAGACATCTACAATCCACCAGTATCAGTAAATATGCACAATCTATGTAGAAGTAAAAGTCATCTAAATAATTCCACATTAAAGAGATCTGCAAGATCTGCAACTAATGAAGAGGTTGCTGCCATCAAACAACTTAATATTTCATTGTTTCATCTACAAATAAAGTGTCTATTGCCCTTGAGGAATAAGTTGCCTATGTTACATTAAAAAATGATAAGGTAGTAATATCGCAGTAGGGAATGGATGGCAAACTGATAACAGGTTCATAGTTACTAGATATCTCTGCCAAAGAGGACATTCTCAGGATTGCAGCATCCACCAATTCCATCCCCTTTAAAAATCCATCTACATGCTGTGGGAGTAGAACCCACAACCTTCTGCATTAAGAGTAAGTGTTCTAGCTGTTGTGCTACTAACACAAACAGACTTGGCTTAAGGACTGCTGATTATGACAAATCAGTTTGTGTTATTAGTAGCATAACAAGTAGAATACTTGCTTTTGATGTAGAAGGCTGTGGGTTCTACTCTCACTGTGGGAGTAGAACCCACAGCCTTCTGCATCAAAAGCAGGTATTCTACCTGTTGTGCTACTAATAGTACAATCAGAATTGGCATACACAGCACTAAACTTCTCTCCCTCTGAAGAAATATGCAGCACAAGAAATCTGGAAAAAGCCAACATTTATTGGGGAGGACAAAAGCCCAAAACCAGGGACACATTTTAATCATTGCTTGTATAATCTTAGAAAAGTTACTAGAATAAAATGTTTTGTGTTACCATGCATTTCCTGAAAGGCAGGAAGACTGAAACTTAAATGGCTATTATTTAGTGAATTCAGTTCAACTTCAGTTCTCACTGATTTGCCAGAAAACCACAAATTTTAAGAGGAACAGACCAAAAGTATGAGCCAAAAATTCCGTAAACATTGGACAGTTGTAAATTATGGTTAACTCCTTGAATCACAAGAGGTGGTGGTGGTATGGGTAGAGAGTTTAGGCTCTTGATCCTCGTACTTAAGGTACAGGTTTGTGTCTGAGTAACTCTAACCAGCAGTTGTAACTAACTGGGGTATATACACACACACACACACACACACACACACACACACACACACACACACACACACACACACACACACACAAAATAAGTACTGTAAATGAAAGCTGGCTGCAACGTAAATACACACAGCCTTGTTCCTGAATCCTGCCTGCCAAAAACACGCAAAGCATATTCTTTCTGGGAATACTGTGGCTGTTAAAAATGTTCCTGCAAGAACTGTTAAAGAAAATAAGTTGGCTCTGGCTGTTAACTTAATGCAGCACAGATTGTCTTACCTGGAATGCTGACTTCTGCTGTAGCTGGCTGGCTGTTGCTTCTAAGCGCATTAAAACGTGCCCTGTTAAAGTAAAAAACAGCACAGTGCACAGTTTGTCTTACCTGGAGGAGCTGAGCTGAACAGTAGTCGCAGAATTCAAATACTGCTTTAAGCAGCTGAGGAACTGCATGCACACTATGGACCAGAAACAAAGTTCAGTGAATCCCTCAATTCCGACAGGCTGGAAGGCTGTTCATGGAGCTGATGTCATCGTGCATGCCTCTGCATGTGATGATGTCATCTGAAAAACAAAAAACATTTAAAAAAAAGCCCGGAAATTCAGAAATTAAGGGGTGCCACTCAGGAATCATGGCACACCATTATTTGGACCTAAAAACTTATAAAAACTGAGAAATTTGGTACGGTTGAGAGGTATGCTTGGGAGACATATTTTCAGTGGCAGAGGGATACCCTATAAATGTATGTTACCCCCAGGCAATACCCAGGTTTGGAACCACAATGGTCACATCATGCTGTCAAAAATGAAGTTCATCACACTTGTAGTGTAAATTATCCTGTTGTGCTGCTTCTTGATACTGTGCTCTCGAGACTGATTAAACACAGAGGTTTGAATCCAGCAATGACTGGCTACTTTGCATGTGTGTTTCCTTGCTGTGCTGTATAGAGAAGGCTTGTTATACATGTAGTGTGTGTAGGTGTGCAGTATTACTGTGTACTTCAACTACCTTCATACCTTTTTAGAAGAACAATGTATTAAAGAATGTTGATGTCATCCATTCAAATTTGCACTCACAACTGTAAAACAACATCTCAAGTGGCACATGTGATTCAGGCAGTGTTCTGTACCTTGTGGTCTTAGGTAGTCTGTTCTTATCCAGCCATTACTCCTTAGACCCACTTGTGTCACTATGCCTGTGAATGTGCAGGTAGGTAACAATGTTGTCAGCCAGCTATTGCTGTGTACATGTATGGCTGGGGATTCCTATTACATGAATTTATGCCCATTTTTCACACAGAAGTACTTCACTGGATAATGACAATACCATGGGATGACACTTGGCTTTCACATGAGAACTACTAAGTCTTTCCTGTGGCGTGAGAATATCAGAAATTGTTCTGTATGGGTGCTGCATTAGTAAGGCATGTGTTTAAATCCATGATTATCCACACATTGTGCATGATTGCCATTCTCCTGTCACAGTGGCAAATGCGTTACATGTCACATGTGTTTTGGTATACCTAGCAGCAGGCAATCTTATGTGAGAAAGCTACATATAGCAACAGACATTTAAGGAAATTACAGGCACACATCATATCCTTGCAGATAACATAATGTCATTGCTTCAGAATCCCAAAAATCTCACAGATGTAGCAACAGTTGCACCCTGCTGCTTACTTTCTTCCCAGTGTCATGTAGCGTCTGCTGTTACATAGTCAGGTGTTCAAAACCCACACTGACTGACTGTAAGCATTGTGTATGCTAATGTTGTCATGCATGAATGACATCCACAACTGTTATAATGTGTACAATTACACTGAGAAACCTCCCCCATTCCTTTTATCTCATAGAAATTGTTTGCAACAGAATCATATGATGTAATGACTTCACTGAGGTGGAGTTTTACAGCTTTGTTAAGAATTCTACTGTAGAGCATATGATTTATACATATGTCGTTAGTTGGTGAACTTATGCATCTTTCTGTTCAATTCCAGCAAAGGGCAACATTCTGTGAATGCACTGACATTAAACAAACAACACTGTATGAAGTTATTATTCTTTTTTTATTTTTTACTTTGGAGAATAAAATATAAGGTCATGTTGTAATTTCCTGCCAGTGAAACAGTTGCTCTGCAAATGTTGTGATGGACTGCTCCTGACCAGAGCTGGATCTAGCACTAGGTGACCTAGGCAGTCACCTAGGGCCCACTGGCTGGGAAAGACCCCTGCTGGCTTGGAAGCTGTCACATTTACTTTTTTCAATTAAAAAAAACAAACAAAAAAAGAGTTTTATTAAAGGGCATTCTTTTTTAAGAATGTCCTGTGCATCCTTTTGCACACACCTGTTATATCTTTGTCAGCATTATTGCCGCAATTCTTCCTTTCCATGGTCCATGCATGACATTTAAATACAAGAAGATGTTCCTGTACTGCTGCTTCCATGGAAAGTAGACTGCATGGACAGCTGAACACAATTAAGGTGTGTGTGTGTGTGTGTGTGTGTGTGTGTGTGTGTGTGTGTGTGTGTGTGTGTGTGTGTGTGTGTGTGTGTGTGTGTGTGTGTGTGTGTGTGTGTGTGTGTGTGTGTGTGTGTGTGTGTGTCTGTGTGTGTGTGTGAGTGCATGTATAAAATGCCCTACTTAGGGATGGCAGGTGGTTAGTTAATTTGAAGAGACAAATAAATGAAACAACCAGCAGCCAAAGGTCAAGTTTGAAGAACAAAAACTCCAAGCGACCACCACAGCTAAAAGCATGCAAAATGTACTGAAAGTAAAACAGGATAAGGGCTTTCACACAATATGCTTCTTCAGAGCCATAAAACAACAATTACAACCACATTTAAATATCATGACAATAGTAAAAACAGCCAGTAAAAACTGAACAATAAAACAAATCATTGTTGCCATCTGCGCTTCTTCAAAGCAGGTTTTAAAGGCATAGTAACATTGATTCCTGGTGCTTTAGCTGCTTGCATCCTTGCTATCCATTGCATTTCTGCTAGCTCTGTTCTATTATTTATATTACCTCCCCTCTTATTATCTAAAATCAACTGCAGTACTGTAAATTCAAACATGTCCTCTTCGTTGGTAGATATATGCTTAGCTAATGCATTAAAAAGATTCATTTTCCTAATATCACCTAAATGCTGCATAATGGGTTCTTTAAGCATCCTGGTTGTCTTTCCAGTATAAAAAGAGGCACATGATCTGCAGTTAGCTAGGTAAACTAGATTCTTAGATCTACAATCAGCATAAAAACTGAAAGTAAATGAACAATTGATAGAAGGATGCATGAAGGTAGCTCTCCTGGAAACAAATGAGCAAGCCCTACAATTCCTGCATGGGAATGTACCATGCCTATTAGATATTACCCAAGTTACACTGCTAGTGGTATAACAAAGCTGCCTTTTCAAGGAAAGGTTGTTTTTGAATATATAACTAGGTCTATCCCCTACTATGGCTCTTATCTGGTCATTAGAGGACAAAATAGGCCAATATTTATTTATGGTATCATACACCCTATAGATGTTACTAGTCTAAGGACATTTCTATTGGATGCCCCATGTATCATCCTTGTGCCAAAATCACGAGCTGTGCTATGAAAAATGGCTTCCCTGCTATATCACGCAAGCTATTAACCTCTAACATGGCTCTATCCAAATCATGCTGATTGTAACCTCTCATCATTAACTCATCTTTCAGTTCCACAGATGCACCCTTATAGTCCTAATCATCAGTATGAAGTCTAGACATTCTTAAAAACTGCCCTTTAGCTATGTTATTGAAAATGTGCTTAAGGTGCATACTGGAACGATGCAGTAATACATTCTTTCTGCAACTTTTCCCGAATAGAGAACCATGAATCATAGCATTCACCAAGGCAACCTTAGTATCTAAAAAGTCAATAGATTGACTAGAAAAATTGAATGTAAATCTAAAACAGTCACTACTACATTCAAGGGATTCTACAAATTGTTGCAATTCCACATGCGTATCTCACCACAAAACAAAGAAATCCATGAATCTTTTGTAATGCAGCAGGTGTGGAGTAAATGTATGCTGAGAAAGGACCACCCTGCTCTCCCAGTCTGCCAACACCAGGTTGGAATAACTGTTCGCACAGGCGGTCCCCATGGCTACCCCAAGATTCTGCATATAAATGGCCTCCTTAAACATAAATAAATTGTTTTCCAGAACCAATTCTAACAACATGCCTAACAATTCAATATGCAAAGAAGTATAATCAGTGTTGTTCCTTAAAAACACTTCACAGAATCAATCCCAAAATCATGAGGTATTATCGTGAATAAAGTGCAAATATCCATTGTGGCCAATAAAACATCAGATTGGAACAGTCCATAGCTTCTACTAAAGTCACCCAAAGTACATAAAAAATGTTCAGTATGTTTAAGAACAGCTGTCACCTTTTCCAAAGGTAACTTCAACTGACTTTCAGTGAAAATAGAGATGAATTCAGTCACCCATCCCCTCCCTGAAACAATAGGGCAAAAGGATGGCTGCAACAGACATTTATGCACCTTGGGTAAGACACAAATAATAGGAATTAATGGCTTGTCAACCAACATAAAGTCATATAACTCTTTACTAATAGTAAACATTAATAATAAGTCATATAATATGTCATGTACTTTCTTCACGACTGAGTCAACTGCCAGCCGCGATGTAACCGTATAGGTAGTGGTATCACTCAACATCTCTCACATACTATTGAATAAAACGTTGAGTCTAATACGACAATCGCCCCATTTAATTATTTTATTGATCAGTTTTGATTGACTGTTTTTGCTATTCTCATGATATTTAAATTTGGTTATAATGGTTGTTTTATGGATCTGAAGAAGCACATTGTGTGAAAGCGCTTATCCTGTTTTACTTTCAATAAATTTTGCATGCTTTTACCTGTGATGGTCGCTTAGAGGTTTTGTTCTTCATACATGGTTAGTTAATTTGCTCAGGTTCAAACCATGTACCTTAGCTACTGGAAACAAGAGCCTGAATCCTCTACCCTAACTACCAAGGTGCTAGAAAATGGAGTTTCAAGGAATTGAGTTTCAAGTGCATTTTCAAGGAATTGGGAGCTTCAAGGGAAGAGAAGTTTACTGCTGCTCATGCTAAATCTGTTTACAATGTGCAACTGTTTTGTTTATAAATGGTATCAGTATTGTGCTATATATCTTAAAAGTGTTGTTAATAGCATGACAGGTAATGTACTTGCATTTGATGCAGAAGGCTGTGGGTTCTACTCTCACAGCATGTAGATAGATTACTTATACTATGTTGTACTTTAAGGGGATAGGGGAGCTGCAGTCCTGAGTATGTCCTCCTTTGGATGAAATGCCTAGAAGCTATGAACCTGTTGTCAGTTTGCCATCTATTCTCTATTGCAATATTACCAGCTTACCATGTTTTAATATAACATAGGCAATTTATTCCTCAAGGGCAACAGGCACTGAATTTGTAGATGAAACATTAAAATATAAAGTAGTTTTTTAGCAGCAACCTCTTCTTTAGTTACAGATCTCTTTAATGTGGAGTTATTCAGATGACTTTTCTGCAGAAATTCTGTATATTGACTGATATTGGTAGATTGTAATGGCAGACGTTTAAGCAGCCTTTTATAGTTGAAAAGTTCTAAATTGGGCAGTTTTGTCATTATTGGTTCATATATTTTGTTTCATCAGTTACTGGAAAAAATGTTCAAAACTATATATTTAAAACACACTCTAACAAGTGGTGCTGTATTATCCAAGGATTATAATTTAGTACATTTAGGAAGGTGAATCAAAGAACACATGCATGTATGAGTGGTCCTAAAAATGTGTGCAAGGGGCCCATGATATGAAAACAGGCCAAAGGTAAACTTTATCCACCTCTGACCAGATGCATTTTCTTTGAATGTGGGTTTCAATTCTGTTTCAATGAATATGTGTTTCAAGGGCAGATACATTTAAGTCTGTTTTCATTGTGAGACTGTATTATTTTGTTTAGCAAATGGCTATCAGTGTTTGTGATATAAAATTTGAAGTAAAAGTTTTAAATTAAATCCAAATATCTGCAATAATTGTAGAAGTAAAGCAGAAAATAGTATGTGCACAGAGGTTTGGACAGTGTTTATGGTAACTGGGGAGAAATAGCCAAGAAATGGGACACTGGAATGGTGGGTGGGGGCTGTGGGAGCTGTGTATGGGGGGTCCCAATCCATTACCTCGCTAGGGCCCCATTTGACCATGCTCTGGCTCTGCTCCTGACATGTATAGCATATCTATGATAGAGTGTGGTTCAATTCTGGGACAAAGTTGTTGTACAAAACAATAGGAACAGCTTTCTTCTCTGAGAAACACTGATATTGCACTGCTGACAGTTGTGTGAACATTAATATAGTTACCTCCTTGTCATAATACTGACAAAATCATACTTTATAAATTAACCTCAAATGTCCTTTATTTCTTCACACATTAATTGAATGTATTTGTACCAACTCCATTGTTATGTCATGTGGTAGATGCAATCAATACACAGCTCTGTAGTGTGTGTAGTATGGTAGGCAGGGGGATAAATCTGGTAACATATGTATGTCTGTGTCATATAACTGTGTCAGACAGGAGTGTCTTAGGCAAAGAAAGCATTTATGTTACAATCAGGGGGCAACAGTTTTAAGGCATCACCCTCCAAGGTAGGGAATCCATACCCATTACAAAAGGGAAGTGCTGTACGTCCAAGTGTGTTCATCATGACACACACAGTTTAAATATTTCTGGGAGTCAATGGTTGATATGCAACTTTTGGATACCTGTCCTAGCATGTGTTTGAGTCTGGCAAAATGCAAATGTTAAGTATGCCATTTATTGCTCACAGACAAATAATAATGCACTGTATTCCATGCCTTCATCCAAACATTTATGTATTGGTGTAATTCTTTTCTTCACACTGTAGAGCTTTATCAGACATGAGGGCTTACATAATATTTCTTATTATATAGCATGATGCAAGATCATCATAAAGTGTGACTGATCCTATATTAGGACACTTTATTGTGTGTTTGCACTGTTTACATGCTGTTATGGTGTTTTTTTCTTGTAATTTCTTGTGAGTATGCCCAGTATAACCATGTAGTCGATGCACTCGATTTACGAAAGGAGACCTTGAACTAATGAAATGTCATCAGATCTGTGCTGTCATTTGTCACTTGTGTATTTTGAGTGTTATTATATTGCTGTTTAAGTTGTACATGAATATAAAACACGTGCTTGTCTAATCCATGCATCAAAGTAATATACTTCCTGTCTATGGTTGCCAAATGATAAGAAATGGTACAACATGTCCCTTTCTGATGTGCACGACTCAACAGCTGTACAGCTCATTTCTTCTTGTTTATGCATTATGAAGTGGAGAACACATTAGTCAATTATGACATGTACATTCCCTGTATATACATGTCATATCCAATAACTGCAGTCTGCGAACAGCCCCTAATGTATCCACTGTCCTTGCTAACTGTTACCTCAACTTGGCATGTTATCAGCATTAATATTACATTTACTCCCCTGTCTTCAGTGTTGCATTATGCCCCTCTCACATCCATTGTTAGCATGTCCATTTTTAGTTATGTAGATGGGTAAAGTAAAGAATTGGGAACATGATTATTTATTATTGCATCAGTATGAGTCTTTTTTTCTGTTTAACATGTTTCTTTGTGAAATAACCACATTTGACTGCATTAACTGAGTACATTCTCTCTATTTATCCTCCCCTCATACTTATGTCTGCACTGTTAACATGGTATTCTATGTCTTCCCCATTTCACTTCCCCTGCATCTTACTTTGTGTAATCAGCTTGCCTTGACTTTATCTAAGCTGTCAGTGTGTGCTCACACAATAGCTTTGCCAACAGGCTGGAGGCAAGCAGTTGTGTTTGCATTGTGTCCTTCTGCTTCTCTGCACTGTTTCATGGCTGCCAACACTGCTACTGGCCAAGAAATGGTGTTTGGAAATGTGTATGCGAGACTAGCAGCATGCATATTCAGTGAGCATTGCTGCTCATCACGCTAACATACAGTGATTGTGTAGTCTTCGCACAAAGGGTACACAATTGTTAATGAATCCCAGGGAATAGTTTTCTGGTATGTATATTATTACTCTAAATATCCAGAAGTCATACAGGTGAAAGACACAACTGATTGTATTGCTGTTAATATCCTCAAAGCATTTTTTGTTGTTAATATCCTCAAAGCATATTCTCAAGACATAATATTCCAGAAGTTATTCCTGATGCCATTCTTCAAAAGCTTAAACATTTTGCTACCGACCAGGAATTTAAGCATACTACCTGAAATCTACCCTACCCTCAAAGTAATGAGTAAACAGAGAGAATAGTACAAACCATTAACAATGTGAAAAGAAAGTATGAAAAGCCAAAGGGTGGTGGTTTTAACGCATCGGTTTTTCACTAATGGGTAGGTGGTAGAAATCCAAATGTGCCTGCTACTTAGTACTTATTGCAGCCAGAGAATGAGAGTGACGGGCTTTACATATTAAATACCGAACTAAATGAGACCGACATTTTACTATGATATCAGTACAGAGAACCTCCTAGTTATAAAGGAGGGAGATGGAGTTCAGATGCCACGTCCACTGACTGCACAGCATTTGCTGAGACTGAGTGCACACAAAGTCCAGATGAAAGCTACAGTCAGCAGGACTGAGATCTTATCCAGTAAAAGATTGGCATTGCAAATCTACAGAAGGTATCATATACCTATTTATAAAATGCCAAAGCAGCAGAGGAAAGTTCTTCAAGAAGTTGTTCTACAAATCAATCTTTCAGCTTTTCAGAGAAAAAAATAGTCTTGATGTGGCTCTAGAAATGCATCAGAAACAAATTTTGAGATCTAGTGTGCAGAATAAAGATAAACTGCCTGAAGATAATGCGTTACTCAGCTTCAGAAAGCTTGATTCAGATGTTAATTAAATGCTATCTTCAATCTTAAATTCAGCTGAAAATATTTAAGACTGTCCTAATACAGTCTGTAAATTGCCTCAATATTTAACATATGGCATACTGATGGAGTAATTATCATTTCATTCTGACTGTACATTATTTTGAACTCTGCAGAGATGGGACAAAGACTCAGTGCTGCTATATTACTTTCATGTTGTAATTTCAAATTTCAAATTCATTGAAAATGTGCAGGACACAATAGTTTAGCTATAACATCTTTTTTAAGCCATTCATAATACCTATATAGATTATTCAGTAACACCATAAATCAAAAATCAATTTACCAGATTCCAAAGCATCAAAATAAAAGGGTTACACTGAATCCATTTAAACCCCTTCAACGTATAAAACATTCAAAGCAGCACTTTTGCTAGCATTTTTTCACTCCCCCACCCCATCTCAATGACTCACAACAGGGAAATGAGCAGATCCCCTTACCCCACTATATGCTGATCTTAAAAACACACACCACACTGTAAGTTTGTAAGTGAAAGAAACAAAGCAACTTACTTATGGTGCTAAATTCCAACCAATTGCATTTTCTCTTTCAACTGTAGCACTCAAAAAAGAAAAAAAAAACAGTTCAATTAAATGCTGCAAAGCAAATATTTGACCAAGTGCAAATCAATTAAACTAATGACACCAGTTATAGCATATCTACATCTATCTATCTATCTGTGTGTGTGTCTGTGTATATATACATATACACAGACACTTGCACATAGACACACACACACACACACACACACACACACACACACACACACACACACACACACACACACACACACACACCATGTAATATGACTCTTCCAGGTCACTCCAGTAAAGCTGTTGATGGAACTTTAACCACTTCCTGTTCAGTTCATCATCCATCATTAAAATCTGCACAATCTATAAAATTTTAAAATACCCCCCATCCATATATATATATAATATATATATATATATATATATATATATATATATATATATATATATATATATATAAAATATGAAATTAAACCATGGACCACATTCATGAACCAATTAGCAGGTGAGTCTTATTGTAATGAACGTTCTTACAACACTTCTGGATTGAGACAGTCACCGGAAGTATTGTACAGCAATGCTGTAAACAGTCAGAGGAAAACTATATAAACAGAGCAAAGGTAAGAAAAAGCCACAAAACCATAAAAAACTGACAGAGACCATCCACCCCCAGATTTTTTACAACATAACAAGGATTAAAATACAAATACAATACTGCATACCTCCCAATATTATCTCATATGCATTCAAAAACGTGATGTGTTGGAAGAGCAAAAATAAGTATGATAAATACTTCTTCTGATTTCTAATACAAAAATATTTTCATAGTGAAAAGCAGAAACACCATTAAAAAAAATTTAATGAATAAGAAAAAAATACTATCAGAAAGTTCACTCTGTGGGAAAAAATACCATACGAAGTTTATAAAATGTAATTTTTTTATGTGTTCCTTTTTCAGATACACTGAACTTTTCACACTGTCTGACAATAAGGACTGGAAACCACAATTTAATGTTCATACATAGTAACAATTGAAGGCAGTAATGTTGTGACCCAAAATTGAATGGTGATAGCAGTATAAATAATGTGGAAATATATAAGCTCAATAGCTCGTCTTAAAATACAGAAAAGAAACAAATACAAATGAAGAAGATATGTGGTACTATTGTTAATGCAGGAATATATAACATGACTAGCACTCCAACAGTACATTAAACATCACATACACGGTCACAGTTATTGACAAAAATAACAAAACAGAACTATTTCTCACAAATATAAATCACACACCCCACAGCTGTATAACCAGACACACAAAATATATAAATACATGTGTGCACACACATATAGATATCCCTTTTATGTAGAAGTCAACGCCCCAACATCCTCACTAGTGGGTCAGCCCCCCCCCCAAAAAAAAACAATTAATATAACCATTTCTGAGGTCAAACTTATCTTGGGGAAAATGCTGCTTACCACAATGAGACATACAAATACCCATCTCACAACTTTGATGTTAAGCTGCCTACTACACACACTTACACACACACACACACACACACACACACACACACACACACACACACACACACACACACACACACACACACATGCATGCACACGATCATAGTCACCAACACCAGAGAAAGGACAGTTGTGTAAGATGTTACCATAACAGTGATCTCCTTCTTTGCAGTGTTGCAGTATTCATAACAAGGATAGCTGAATGTCCAGCCAGTATATCAAAGTCTTTACATCCTCCTAGCACCATATGTCAGACTTATGCTCCCTGTATATGTGTAAGACATAAAGGTGATATACGAACCCCACATACTCAGAACTGAAGTGCACCAGAATAACTAGTGCCACCCCAGCAGAAAGATGAACATGCACATCCAGAGGTAAAAAGAAAGAGATGAGAGAGAGACAAAGAGAGAGTCAAAGACCCCTTGGCCAGAAAAGAGTTCCCAACAGAAGAAAGAAAACACTTCGGGCAGGAGGGAGGGACTGAATACTCCAACAGGGAAAAGAAGGACATCTACTGTTATGTTAAGATTTTACACAACTGTACTATGTCCTTCCATACTGCTGTTGCAGTATTTATAACATGTGGGAGATTACCAAAGTTACTGAAAAGGATGGGAGGAGGAATGCACAGAGGAGCTTTTCCCCCCACAAACCCATGAAGGATAGCCTTGGCAAATCCTGCCCTGGCTCTGGAAATGACATCTAACTGGTAATGTTTAGTAAAAGTGTGGAGAGAAGACCAAGTAGTAGCTTCAGGGATGCTTTAGTATCCAAACCCTTGAAGAAAGCTCCGGAAGAGGCCACTGACCTCATAGAATGAGCCTTAACTGTAGCAAAAAGCTATTTTCCATGTAAGGGATAACAAAACGAAATGGCATTGCAAAGCACATCCTCAGAAAAGTGATATCTAAATAGGATCAAAATCCTATCACCCAATGTCTCAGATGAAGAGTGGATAAGTGAGAGTGATTGACAGACCCCTTGTCTTGTGTGACAAGATCAATCCAGTGAGGTAACTTGTGAAGATTGCCCCTGGCCAGGTGAAAGAAGAGGAAGAGCCAGTGCTGTCTGGATTAACAGGGAATTGCCAGAAAGATTCTTGGGGAGTCCTTCCTAATCTTGTGCAAGACCCTGGGAAGAAGAGGAAGATGAGGGTAAGCTTATAGGAGCATCCCCTTCCAATGAAAGGACATGGCATCCAGCTTCCAAGTCAGAGAACTTGGGACTCTGGAAAAGAAGTGAGGAAGTTACCTGTTCAGAGGGGAAGCAAAAGATCCACTTCAGAAATACCCCACCAATGTACAATATCCAGAATCAAATTCATATGAAGCATTCATTTGTGAGGTTGTGTCCTGGCCCTGCTCGGGGAGTCTGCCACTACGTCATGTTCTGAAGGGATGTAGACCACCTGAAGGGTTAACTGATGGAGGCTAGACAAACCCCAGGACTGAATGGATAGTCTGCATAGAAGATAAGACCTTGTAACCCCCTGTTAGTTGATGTACCACATGACTTGAGGTGTTGTCTGTTAAGACCTTTAAAGGGTCTGGAGACTAAAGAGAATGGAAGGCCTGAAGAACAACAATAAGCACCCTCATTTATTTTATGTTAATGTGGTCTGATCTCTGATGAAGGGGCCATAGACCATGAACCCTCAGACTGTTGGAGAAGGCTTCCCACCCCAAATTGGAAGCATCTGTGAAGAGCTCTTGAGTAGGAGTAGAAGTCTGAAAAGACAGTTCCCAGATTGAGAAAGATCTGCTGAATCCACCAGTGCAACTCAAGCTTGAGACAAGGAAATAAGGGAAATGGAAACTCCAAAGGTTGACAATGTTGGAGCCAAACTGTTTTTAGGTGCCATTGAAGTTTCCATATGTGAAGCTTGACCAATGGGTGTATGGGAATGGTAGATACCATGATTCCTGGGATTCTGAGAAATTCCCTTACAGAAATTAGAGAAAAGGGAAGCAGAGATTGGAAGTAAATTGTCAGAGACAGAACCTTGGAAAAAGGAAGATAATTCAACATTGGAATTATTTGAATTCTGCACCCCAGAAAAATGTTGTCTTAAGAAAGAATCAGATTAGATTTGCTGAGACTGATGGTAAATCCCAGATTGCACAGAAGGAGTATGGTAAAGTTCAGATCCCATGAATACATGGATTGGTAGGGAGCCTGAAGACACAGGTCATACAGATATAGGAATATCTGGATTCCCTGAAGCTTGCAAAAGGCTTTGACAAGAGCCAGACATTTGGTGAACACCCTTGTGGCCATAAACAGACCAAAGGGCAAAGCAGAGAACTGACAATGAGAGAAAGAAACACAGAAAACATCCAGAATAGAGGGTGAATGGGAATATGAAGATAAGCATCCTTTAGGTCTAGGGAGACTAGAAATGCCCAGTGGAAGTAAGAGGGGAAACAGAATGAATCTTTTGAAAGGTATTTAGAAAAGAAATATCTAGGACCAGTCTCTAGGATTCCTCTTTTCTGAGAAACAGAATACTGGAACAGATGGAATAGTGCCCTGATCCAGTAACTCCTGCAGAACTCCAGAAAAATGAGGAAACTGATCTAGAGAAGGTTGTGGAAGACCTGAGAAGGGGTGAAGGGATTTCAATACAATAAAATAACCATGACAGATAATGGACAGAGCCCTAGAGTCTGAAGTTATCTGTTGCCAGACAGGGAGGGACAGGGAAAGCCTGAGAGATGGGGGAACCTGCCCAAGGGAAGGAGAGTAAATATTTCAAATGAAGACAACTTTGTCCTGGAAAGAGGACTTCTGAGTTTTATAAGTCTGGGTGGATTTATCATTGAAAATATGCGTAGAAACCCTCTTTCCTTTAGAAGGTTGAAAAGGTTGCCTAAGGCAGACTAAGAAGGATAGTTTCTCTGAAATTTGAGAATGGGTGAAGCAAAGATTTGTTTATGATCCTGCATCACTTTACTTTTGTCTTGTAGAGTCTTAAACAAGTCAGAAGCTTGGCGTAATATCATCAAGTAAAGCCTGAAGGTGAAGCCAAGAGTACCTCCTCATAACTGAACTAAAAGCAGCAGCTCTAGAGGATTCATCAGATACATCATAACTACGTTTGATGGAGTGATGGACAACCTGAGAAGTGGAACATAATAAGGAGAGGGCAGCAGTGTTCCCTTCAGAGTCTGGAAGGTGAGACCCCCCGCCCCAAGTTTGATAATTAATGTCCCTGAAGGACAGAGTGATAGAACTATGCACATTTCCATAATCTCTCCATAGACCTACTGTCTTTATCAGAAGGAAGAAGTTTGGAAGGGGGCAAAAACTTGGATGACTTGTCCACAAAAAGTGACACCACAGCAGGGTCTGTAGAAGGACATATGTAGAGGTATTTTAGGGCCTCAGGCACCCTATAAAACAGTCAGGCTTCTTAGGCATCAGTGTCTGGAAATCAGAAGCCAATAAAGTAGCTGCAAATGTATCCAATAAAGCATCCAATAGAGGGGGGAGCAGCAGACATTTTATTAGAGTCTATCTGCATCAGCCATGCCTCTCAACCTCTTAGCACAAGAAATCTAGACAAAGTCTAAAATAATGGGGGAAAAAGGCCTGAAAATAAGGACAGATTTTATATATTGCTCTTAGAAAGTTGCTAGAATAACATGATTTGTGTTAGCACATATTTCTGTAGGATATGAAGTCTGAAATGCAAATATATATCATTATTTAGAGACTTCACTCCTCTGTGACTTGCCAGGAACCCACAAATTTTATGAGGAACATACCAAAAATAGGAGACAACAATCTGAACATTCTGTGAAAATCTGGACAGTTGAGAGTTATGGCAACAACTCATAATACCTTTTTTGAATATCAGAGACTTTTGAGCAGTCCCACTTAAAATACTCCATCATACAAATTATTTTGTCCCCAAAGGACAATTCCTCAAAGGGAGAGTCAGGACTCAAGGAATCCTCTTCTTCAGAGTCATAGTGTAAAGGATAGGTAATTTGTGAGGAGTAGGCCTAAAACTCATCCCCAGATTCCACCTCCTCATCTGTAGAATCAAAATCCCCAGTCTGTTTAGCTGGAGTACAGGACCAAGGAGAAGCAGGAACAGAGATCTCCTGATGTGGTCTAAGGCCACCAGGGCATTAAACAAGCCATGAGTAAAATCCTTCTGTTCCCTCTGACGATCCTTGGCAATGGTAGGGATATGCTCGTATTCTGCTTCTTCTTCAGTGGGAAGTTCACTTTGACCAACCTAGGAGGCTTGGAGCCATATCTAACTCAATATGGTAACCTGTAACTTTTTCCCTCACCAGAATCTGTGGAGTCCTCTTAGGTCCTTCAGAAATGATTAGCTGTGATTCTGCCTCAATGTCTGTTATGGACATTTGCATTACCTCAGAGGATGTGTGAGAAGCCAGTTCCATGCCAGCCAGTGATAGGGTCATGGCAGAGGAAAATGGCATCTGCACTGGATGATCACTGGGGTCTTCATTCACCTTGGCAGAGATGTCCGGTGGAGGCTGGACAGCAGCAGAGTCAGATCAAGACTTCTTGGTTTTACTTTTATGATATGGTTGTACCATGGAGCAGGAGGATTCAGCCATGGTAGCCCAGTTCATAATTTTGAGAAATTGGTTCTCAAGATAAATAGATAGACAGCACAGATGGCTATGAAATGTTTTGGGAACAACGGCCTGACAATTGGTACACCAGGTATGAGCATGTGAAGCACCTAGGTAGAACAAACACTTCTAATGATGGTCTTTATGAGGAATCTGCTGCCCACACTGCTTATGTAAAATGGTCATACTCAATGGAATGTTTAGTTAAATGAAACATAATAAAAAATTAATATTTTTTCAACTGAGAAAACCAGATTAGAATGTCAAACTTAAGATATCTCTTAAAGATAGTCAGTGGAGACCCAAAAGCCACTGTGATGATAGATTCTGTAGATATGTCTCCAGAGATTTCAAGCCATGCCATTTGAACTATTACTACCCATGTAGTGGCATAATGGAGAGTACAGGCCATCAGTAGGGAGTGGACAGTTTTTAAATATATGAGAAGACCCAAGTAATTTTTAGGAAAATATTAACAAGAGAAGTTTCAAAGTAAAACACAAACATATGGATAGCCAACGTAGACTCCAAAAAATGTGAGTGTATAGTGACAACAAAATATAGCAGTAAATTGAAGTGCAGAAAAAATCTGCATCAACTGAAAATGAAAATGTTCTTTGCCAAATAGCACCATAAAAAGGGCATTGCAGTAGTCCAAATCCCAAGCATGAAGCCAGTTCCATGTGTACTTAACTATTACAAAATACTCACAAGGAACTGAGTGCATGATTTTGGTGTCAGTCCTTAAATTATAACAAAACAAATTAACAGGGGGTAATATCTATTGCCAAAGTGCCAATGCCAGTCACAAAGAATCACAATGAGACTGCATACTCTGGACACCAATTGCAGTCTATCACACGCAGAGATGATATGGTGAGACAAAGAAGGAAAAACAGCATGGCCTCTCAAGGCCCCTGACTTAGGTGTGCTGAGCTTCAACCAATTACTTTTCATATGAAGATGGATTGGATCCAGATCATCCTTCAGGGAATCAATGACCACCATGCAGTCCTAAGGGAAGGAGAGGTAAAGTTATGTATCATCTGTTTAGCTGTGATAATGCAGACTTCTCTGTCTAATAAGATTACTTGGGGCAGTACACATATGCTGGAAAGCAATGGACTCAGTGTGGAAAGAAGTGATGCCTCACAAACTAGAGAATAGAAAGATAATGACCTAATATCAAACACCACCCTCTGGAAATGTCCAAAAATGTAGGGATAAACCATCCCAAGAGAGTAGAGGAAAGACCAGAGTAAAACTTGAGCCATTCCAAAAAGATAATATCAGCTGTGGCAAAATTTACAGACAGATCAATAAAGACTAAATCAAAGTAACAACACCATTGACCTTTTAACATATTCAGTTCCGTAGTGAGTACAGTCTCAGTGTTGCAGTTATTAACTTACAAAAATACTTCCAATTTTCCTGATTTACAAGTTATCTTTCTGATTTTCAGAGTAATGATTCCAGCTATTTCAAAGACTAGTTACATTAAATGAATGTTTCTTCCATTTGTTATTTTTGACTTGCATCAACCCAGGAAAATAATTGTGTATTCCTTAAAACCATCTCAAGGATAACTTGTGTTGGGGGGGGGGGGTCAAAAATATCATTGACTAATGTTTTTATTTTATTTGTTGACTAAGACAGAGCAGTGATCCTTCTGGACTATTTTCAGGCTTAGCCTGGGAATACAAAGAAACAACAAAATAGCCCACTGTAACACTATAATAAAACATTTAGGAAAACAAAGTACACATTTGCAAGGTAGTGAATTTCCAATGAATAATGAACTTGTAATAAAACTGTATCTCTATAATATTACCTTCTGATTGTCAGTTTACATACATGATTAAAACTATGAGCTGTAAATTAGTTGGTTCCTTTAGTCTTGGGTTTGATTACTTCAGCTTCCATTTAATTACTACGGGACTCTGATCAAGTAATGTAAGCAGACAGGTCTCTCAGTCTGTTATGAAACAGATTTTTTAGATCATAATCTACCCTGGTTAACAAACACGAATATAGGTTCATAGGTACTTAAAAGCCTATTGATCTGTGAGCATTTTAAGAAGCCTAGTCTTAAATTCCCATGGTAGTTTTTAGCCCTTCTATGAGTAACTCAGAGGCAGGCAGAACAAGAATATGTTTGGTCATTTACTTGTTACCCCTATCCATGAGGGGTATGGATGTTAAAGTGGGGGTAAATTTGTAGTTTGCTATGTATTCGTACAAAATTACATTTGAATAGAGTTAAAGGGGTACTTCTTTTTATGTTGTAGAAGACAGTTCAAGAGAAGTATTCTCTGTGATACATAATTATCCCTCCGACATGTTCTATTTAAGTTACAAAATAGATTGAGATCCCTTGAGTGGGTGTTCATGTTTCCACTGGACTTGTGAATGTGCAATAAGTCATACAGAATAGGATCAGCTGAGGTTCTAAACTAGAGACAGAGATCATCTCTTAGTAGCCTGTGGAATACTGAAAAGAGGTACAAGGCTTTGAAATGGTCTGCATAGTTTTTGTGATTTTGATCCTTGTTTTGTTTTTAGTGAAAAAGCATTATGATCACTCTAGTTGTGACAGACAAGTACATTCCAAATAGGGCATTGTATTGAATGATCAGCTTGATGACATCAGAGGACAGTGGAATGATTGCCTCCCTTGACCTGGACTCTACACCTTTAGATATAAGTTGTGCAATGACAAAACTTCCATACATGGTAATCAGATGACAGTTTGTGGCCACCATAGGTTTCCAGGTCCCTAACAAAAGAAGCAACTTTCAGGGGTGTGTTGTCAGACAATTAGGCTGGCCAAAGGATACAATTATCCATTTATTGGTAATTAGTTTTAGTATATGGTGTTGACACCTGTTGTTTGTTTGAGAAATACCCTCTTGGAGGATTTTGGTGTCTACTGTGGAGTTTATGATGTCACTAAGTGTGCAGTTGTCTGCAAACTTGGTCAGCCATAAACTCTTAACATTTGCTTTGTCCTCTGAGAAATGAATGCCATAGAGGAGTGGCTTGAGGACTGAACCCTGAGGTGACAGGTCTTTTGGAGGCAGAAGAGTCACCCAACTTAATTTACTATCCAGTGAGTTACATAGGGATTTACATTTAACTGGGAGAGTTTATCTATGATACTTGAGTGTGTGACAATGTCAAACACCTTTGTAAGGTCCAGATATATGGTGTGTACTGATTTGCACTCATCCATTACTTCTGTAACCTTCTCAAGTATGTCAGTTTTACTAGGCAGGATCTGCCCATATGTTTATCATTCCTTGTGCTTAAACCTACATTTGTGACAGATGTGATGTGTATATTTATCATTCCTTGCAGTTCTTGGTTTTCTAAAGAATGTCTTTGTAGAGCAGTGTGTGTGATATACCTTTAAGAAGCTTTCTAGTGAATCAGCAGATGCATGTCAGTACTGAGCGCATGCAAGCAATAGTGCCATTTTGGGTGAGCAGCCAGAGGGTGAGTATGCAGGTATGTAGTCAGTTAGTTAAATAGTTTGTTTAAGTTTAATATTCATGCAGATAGTTTGTTTAAGTTTAATGTTCCTACCATCCATCCTGATGTATTTGTATACGATAAACTACTTAAATGAACCCCAAAGCCTCAATGTCTTCTTAATGCACATAAAGAGGAGTGACATGGTGTCAGAATGGGATCCAGAGTTACAGCCATGAGGCAACCGGTTAAAGTTGGGGGAATATAAAAGAGTGGATCATCTCTACTCCTCAAATGATCACAAAATGCTTAAATGATTTATTTCAATATAAATATAAAACAAAGCACTAAGAATGCTCAAAACAAACTTCTTATTAAACAAAATCCCCGAAACTGTGACATATTGATAAAAATATTCAAAATAATTATGAAAACGTTTGAAACAATATTTGAATCGCATAAAATGTACAAAAAAGGGAAAATGATTGCATCTTTCACTATGTACTACTTTTTCATATTAACTAAAGCTATTCAAAATATCTGAAGTATGCAAAGTGTTTGCAAGTGTGTGCAGTATTACAGTGCAGTTATTTCACAAAGTAAGGTTATTTCAAAGAATATTTTGCAAAGTAAAATGGGGAAGGTTGCGTCAGGAAGGGCATCCGGTGTAAAACTTTGCCAAATACTTCATGCGGACACCAGTAAATATTTCCATACCGGATCGGTCAAGGCCCGGGTTAACAACGACCGCCACCAGTACTGTTTGCCAACAGGGTGCTGGCAGAAATTGGGCTACTGTTGACCGAAGGAGAAGAAGAGGCGGAAGGCATGGCCGAAGGCAGGAAGAGAGGAGAAAGGCTAGGACTGTGGTAGTGAGGGTCGGAACTTTGAATGTAGGCAGTATGACTGGTATAGGGAGAAAGCTAGCTGATATGATAGACAGAAGGAAGGTTGGTATATTGTGTGTGGAAGAGACCAGATGGAAGGGGAGTAAGGCTAGGTGAATCAGAGGTGGGTTCAAATTGTTTTATCATGGTGCGGATGGGAGGAGAAATGGCGTAGGTGTTATCCTGAAGGAACAGTATGCTAGGAGTGTTTTGGAGGTGAAGAGAGTGCCTGATAGAGTGATGTTTATGAAGCTGGAAATTGATGGTGTAATGATGAATGTTGTTAGTGCATATGCTCCACAAGTTGTGTGTGCGATGAATGAGAAAGAAACATTTTGGAGTGAGTTGGATGAAGTGGTTATGACTGTACCCAAGGATGAGAGAGTGGTGATTGGAGCAGATTTCAATGGGCATGTTGGTGAAGGGAACAGAAGGGATGAGGAAGTGATGGGTAGGTATGGTGTTAAAGAGAGGAATGCAGAAGGTCAGATGGTAGTGGATTTTGCGGAAAGGATGGACATGGCTGTGGTGAATACGTATGTTAACAAGAGGGAGGAGCATAGGGTGACATACAAGAGTGAAGGAAGATGCACACAGGTGGATTATATCTTATGTAGGAGCGCCAGTTGAAGGAGATTGGAGACTGTAAAGTGGTGACCAGGGAAAGTGTAGTTAGGCAGCAAAGGATGGTGGTTTGTAGGATGACGTTGGTGATCATGAAGAGGAGGAGGAGTGTGAGGGCAGCACCAAGGATCAAATGGTGGAAATTGAAAAAGGGTAATTGTGAGGTGGAGTTCAGGGATGAGTTAAGATAGGTACTGGGCGGCAATGAAGAGTTACCAAATAGCTGGGTAACTACAGCAGAGCTAGTAAGGGAGATGGCTAGAAAGGTGCTTGGTTTGACATCTGGACAGAGGAAGGATGACAAGGAGACATGGTGGTGGAATGAGGAAGTACAGGAGAGTATACAGAGAAAGAGGTTGGCGAAGAAGAAGTGGGATTGTCAGAGAGATGAAGAAAGTAGACAGGAGTATAAGGAGATGAGATGCATGGCAAAGGGAGAAGTGGTGAAGGCTAAGGATAAGGCATATGAAGAGTTGTATGAAAGGTTGAACACTAAGGAGGGAGAAAAAGACCTGATGGAGACAGTGGCTAGACTGAGGGACCGAGCTAGGAAAGATGTTCAGCAGGTAAAGGTGATAAAGAATAATGAGGGAAACATACTCACAAGTGAGGAGAATGTGTTGAGATGGAAAGAGTATTTTGAGGGGATGATGAATGAAGAGAATGAGAGGTAGAGAAGGTTGGATGATGTGGGGATAGTGAATCATGAAGTACAATGGATTAGCAAGGAGGAAGTAAGGATAGCTATGAAGAGGATGAAGAATGGAAAGGCTGTTGATCCAGATGACATACCTGTGGAAGCATGGAGGTGTTTAGGTGAAATGGCAGTGGGGTTTTTAACCAGATTGTTTAATGAAATCTTGGAAAATGAGAGAACGCCTGAGGAATGGAGAAAGTGTTTTGGTACTGATTTTTAAGAATAAGGATGATGTGCAGAGCTGTAGTAACTACAGAGGGATTAAATTGATCAGTCATAGCATGAAGTTATGGGAAAGAGTATTGGAAGCTAGGTTAAGATGGGATGTGATGATTAGTGATCAGCAGTATGGTTTCATGCCGGGAAAGAGCACTACAGATGCTATGTTTGCTCTGAGAGTGTTGATGGAGAAGTACAGAGAAGGTCAGAAGGAGTTGCATTGTGTTTTTGTAGACTTAGAGAAAGCATATGACAGGGTGCCTAGAGAGGAGTTGTGGTATTGTATGAGGAAGTCGGGAGTGTCAGAGAAGTATGTAAGACTGGTACAGGATATGTACGAGGGTAGTGTGACAGCGGTGAGGTCTGCAGTGGGAGTGACAGATGTGTTTAAGGTGGAGGTGGGATTACATCAAGGATCAGCTCTGAGCCCTTTCTTATTTGCAATGGTGATGAATAGGTTGACAGACGAGATCAGACAGGAGTCCCCGTGGACTATGATGTTTGCAGATAACATTGTGATCTGTAGTGAGAATAGGGAACAGGTGGAGACGACCCTGGAGAGATGGAGATATGCTCTAGAGAGAAGAGGAATGAAGGTCAGCAGGACTAAGACAGAATATATGTGTGTGAATGAGAGGGAGGATAGAGGAATGGTGAGGATGCAGGGAGTAAAGGTGGCGAAGGTGGATGAGTTTAAATACTTGGGATCAATAGTTCAGAGTAATGGTGAGTGTGGAAGAGAGGTGAAGAAGAGAGTACAGGCAGGATGGAGTGGGTGGAGAAGAGTGCCAGGAGTGATTTGTGACCGATGAGTACCAGTAAGAGTGAAAGGGAAGGTCTACAAGAGGGTAGTGAGACCAGCTATGTTATATGGGATGGAGACAGTGGCATTGACAAAAAGGCAGGAGTTTGAGCTGGATGTGGCAGAGTTAAAGATGTTAAGATTTGCACTGGGTGTGACAAGGGTGGACAGGATTAGGAATAAGTATATTAGAGTGTCAGCCCAGGTTGGAAGGTTTGGAGACAAAGCCAGAGAGGCAAGATTACATTGGTTTGGGCATGTGCTGAGGTGGGATGCTGAGTATATTGAGAAAAAGATGCTAATGATGAAGCTAGCAGGTAACAGGAAAAGAGGAAGGCCTAAGATAAGGTTTATGGATGTGGTGAGAGAGGACATGCAGGTGGTTGGTGTGACAGAGCAAGATGCAGAGTACAGGAAGAAATGGAAACAGATGATCTGCTGTGGCGACCCCTAATGGGAACAGCCAAAAGAAGATGATGATGACAGTTATTTCAAAGCATATTTCACAGAATACAGTATTTCGAAGAGTTTATTGTGCATTTGAATATTATTACAAGTATCTGGTGTGTATGAATGTTCATACATAATTAAAAGGACCATTTTGCATTGTGTTTTACTATAATCTGTGGGCATGGCAGGATTTTGTAGACCCGCACCGCATGTGTTTGATAACAATATTGCAGAAAATTGGAGAGTGTTTGAGCAGGAATATGATTTTTTCATACAGGCTGCTTTTTCTAAAAATGACACACATACAAAAGCATTTATTCTGCTTAACTTACCTGGTTCAGAGGCAATTGAAGGAGAGCATTGATTTGTGTATGCACCTGCTGTATTTGCAGGGGAGGGGGAAGACTGCCATATTGTGGTACCGGCTGAAACAAGGGAAGATCCAGAGTGCTTAAATCATAAATTTAGAGAAATGCGTAACCCCCAAATGAATATAACAATAGAAAGGCACATATTTTACAGAAGGGTTCAAAAGCCTGGTAAAACTTTTGCAGAATATATAACTGACTTGAGACATAAGGCTAAAACATGCAAATTTGGTGATTTGAGTGATGAGTTGATAAAGGACAGGCTTGTGTGTGGTATTAATAATGACACAGTGAGAAAGAATTTGCTTCGAGACAGTGATTTAACAATAAATAAGGCCATTTAGATTTGTCAAATATACGAGCTTACAGAAAAGCACAGTATGCTTACAAATGAGAATAGCAGTGGAAGGCACAATGACAAAACTCATGTTGATAGTATGCAGCATGTGGTTAAAGAAACAGGCCCAAGCACATGGCAGCTACTGCAAGTCCTGTAACAGTCCCTGGGAAACACCGAGTCTTTCCAGGAAATTTCAGAGCATGCTCAGTGAAGCATAAGTGTGAGTCAGCAAAGTCAAAACATGAGCCGCCACCCAGCTTTATAATCAACTTTCATAATTGCGGTGGAAATCACGAACCCAAAAGAGAAGGGTACTTAGCTTTTGGTCAGCAGTATCATTCTTGTAATAAGTGGATTCATTACAAAAGGTTTTGTAAATCAAATAAGGCACATTATTTTAATAAAAGAGGGCATTCAAAGAGGCAAGCTGATCAATTAGAAATCTGCAACCCTACTTTTTATGTTGATGGTATGTCTGTACTTGGTGAAATGGTCACTGCAGATTTGTGGGCAAAGAAAGAGATCTTTTGTATTGTTTGGATTAATGGGAGTGCTGTAGAGCTCAAAGTAGATGCTGGCTCAAAATGCAATGTTATATCAGCAGAAACATTTGCTAGAGTACAAGCTGCAGAACTACTTGATTTGACAGTGTGCAAAGCTTGTTGCTTATGGTGGTGAAGAGATTCAAACCAAAGGCTCAGTAGTGCTTTCATGTTACTCTGTTGGGAACAGCTATGACTTGCAATTTTTCATAGTCAAGAGACATGTTCAATCATTATTAGGCCTTAGAGACAGTTTGAAAACTGGACTGCTTTCATTTAATAAAGAAGTCCACCATGTAAGACTGCATGACAGCAGCTCAAATTTCGCCCAAACTATTTTTTCTGAATATGCTGATATTTTTGCAGACAAACTAGACAAACTACCAGATGTGTACTCTATGAAGTTAGAACTAGAGGTCAGCCCAGTTGTCAGACCAGCACAGAAAGTTCCAGTAGCTATGCAGAGCAAAGTCAAAGTCGAGCTAGACAAAATGGTACAGCTAGGAGTAATTTGTCCAGTAGAAGAACCCACTGATTGGGTATCTTCCATGGTGGTAGCTCAGATGATATTAGAATTTGTATTGCTCCAAGAGATCTGAGCAAGCATTAAAAATACCTCATCATCCAATGGGCACAGTCGAAGAGGTTGCTGCCATCATGCCAAATGCCACTGTGTTTTCTGTCATAGATGCAAAGAGTTAATTTTGGCAAATTTTGCTTGACCAAAAATCCTCATTGTTAACCACATTCGGTACGCCATTTGGAAGATACAGATTACTGAGAATGCCATTTGGAATAAATTCTGCCAGTGAAGTCTTTCAGTGTGTGATGGAGCAAATTTTTTCTAGCTATCCATGTGCTATTATAGTAGATGATATTCTAGTAGGAGGTCGTGGTGAAGTCAGACATGACAGAAGCTTCAAGAAAGTTCTGGAAAGAGCACATCAAGTGAATCTTAAGCTGAATCCTCAGAAGTGCAAACTCAGGCTACGAGAAGTTATGTATGTTGGTCACTTGTTTACCAGTTCAGGTTTAAGACCAGATCCTTCAAAGCAAACAGCAGTTCTCTCCAGACAATGTTCAAGCCCTACAATGTTTTCTTGGCATGGTCAACTATCTAAGGCTGGATGAGGTAGCCGATAGGTGGAGGGCTAAAGGCCTCCCGGCAGGGAGGGAACAATGCCAAGTGAAATACCCCTGTGGAGGCAGTAATGCGGGCACCCATGGAGGAGCCACAGTGTTACAGATCTTTTGTCTCAAAAAGTGCAGATCTTTGCTAGGGAGGCCCCTTTAGCACCAGGAGCATGTGGTGATGTCCAGTTGGGTCAGGTCTAGGCTGCCAGGGGAAGCCCACCTTACTGGAATGTGTGACCAAAGCCCTGAGGAGGAAACAGTAGAAAAATAGTGGAAACAAAGTTGTAACCCCCAGAAGCCAAGATAGCTTTGTGGGTTAGTGGCTCCTCTCAGCGGGCCAGTGGTCACCACAGGCACGACCACCAGGTATTCACTTTTTGGTCACGTTTTTGCTGGTTTGGAACTTTATACTGGTCATTTATACTTGTTTTTTTTACATGTTTTTACAATTTTAATTCACTGTTGTTTTTTACTGGATTGTTCATATTTACCCTGATATTTGTTTTAAACAATTTCTAGTTTTATTTTGGTTTTCTCATCTTTCACTTTGGCTCAGTAGTTTCTGTATTTTTATACGTTTGTATTTTGTTATTTTGTTTTATGTGTTTTCTTCAAGTCGTTCCTGGTAGTTTTACCATTAGGATTCCATAGCCATCCTGAAGAAGATTTAGATGAAAAGTGTAGCCTAACCTCCCTCAAAATTATATGTTTTTTAACTTGTTTTTCAACATGTTTTTTTCAACTTGAATTTTTTATGTAGTTTTTTAACAAAATTTTTTAGCAACAACATTCTATTAGAGTTTGGAGTCGACATGGTCCAGATGTCTTTTCCAAACTAACTTTGGATTGAGTGATAGCTGAAGCATGTGATATCCTTAAGGGGTAATTTGCATATTTCCCATGATGCCTTGGACACAAGAGGTTTTAGGTACTACACATTAGTAGTTCTAGCTTTACAAAATGTGTTTTTACCAAGTGGTCATCCTGTGTGACCTTTTTACTCACTGTTTTAGTTTGTTAATTGGGATTTTTGGTAGACTCCCTAATGTTTATGGAAATCAGTTTGGTAGCCAACCCTGTATTTCCAATACTCTAACATTTCTACTATGCTGTATGTAAGAAATATGCATGTCTGGAACTGCACTTTGGTGGCTCTAATAAACTAAAGGACTACTTGAGAGATTTGATCTGCATCTTCTTTGTCACATCTGCATCGTCTTCGTCTACATGTTGATTCAGCCTGATTTTGCCTGTACCATTGGCCTGCCCACCCAAACACCAGCATTGGAGGTTTTGCTGAGATTTTTGCTGAGATTTCTGTACAACTGGTGACTGTGACCACTGGCCCACTGAGAGGAACCACTAACCCACAAGGCTATCTTGGAATATGGGGGTTACAACTTTGTTTCCACTGTTATTTCTACTGTTTCCTCCTCAGGGCTTCAGTCACACATTCCAGTAAGGTGGGCTTCCCCCTGGCAGCCTAGGCCTAATCCAAATGGACATTACCACATGCTCCTGACACTAAAGGGGACTCCCTAGCAAAGACCTGCACTTTTTGAGATAAAAGATCTGTAACACTGCGGCTCCTCCATGGGTGCCCGCATCACTGCCTCCACAGGGGAATTTCGCTTGGCATGGTCAACTATCTGGGAAAGTTCATTCCAGATTTAAGTTAACTTTCTGCACTGCTCAGAGAGCTGACATGCAAAGCTGTAATTTGGTCATGTTCAGAACAGCACCAAGGAGTATTTGATGTCCTGAAAAAGAAAATTGCCAACTCACCAACTCTCAGCTAATATGATGTTCACAAACCAGTTACTCTTTCCTGTGATGCTCCTAAGTTTGGTCTAGGTGCAGTCATTCTTCAAGAGGGTAGACCAGTAGCCTATGCATCAAGAACTCTTACCCAAACTGAGATGCAATATGCCCAGATTGAGAAACAGCTTTTGGCAATTGTGTTTGCATTTTGGAAGTTCCATGATTATATTTATGGTTGACCTATCCAGATTGAAACTGACCACCAACCTTTAGTTACTATTTTGAGAAAGCCTTTGCATACAGCTCCAGCCAGATTGCAATGCATGATGCTCAAACTGCAAAAGTACAATTTCAATCTTGTCTACACAAAAGGAAAACTTCTTTATCTTGCTGATACTTTATCCAGATCACCCAGAAAAAAAAAAACACAGAACAGCTTAACGATGAGCAAATTGATTTTGAGTTCATGGAAGTGAGAAAATTTTCTTCCACGCATCTTTATAAGCTCAGAACTCACACAGCTTCAGATCCAATTCTCCAGAAGCTAAACCTCTGTGTCAGTCAAGGATGGCCTTTAAAGCAATCTTGTTTACCAGTAGAAGTGCAACCTTATTTTCCATACAGAGATGAGATTTTGTCAGACAATGGTATCATCATGAAAGGTCCTAAAGTGATTGTTCCAAAATCCTTGCAACAACAGTATATCAAGATCTTGCATTGTGACCATCCAGGAACTGATTCTACCAAAAGAAGGGCAAGAGGTCTAGTATTTTGGCCTTCTATGTCAAGAGATATAGAGAAAGTACTTTCATTCTTGTTCAATATGTAATAGTACAAAGCTGCATCAACAAAAAGAACCACTTTAGTTAAGCCAGATTCCTGAACTACCTTGGTCGCCAGTAGCAACAGAGATCTTTGAGTGGAATGGTCAGCATTATTTGGTGTTAGTAGACTCTTATTCAGATTGGTTCAAGATACTGTCATTACTAAATTAAAGTGACATTTTCCTGTCCATGGTAGTTTGCACAGAGTTATTTCTGACAATGGTGCACAGTTTACAAATCAGCAGTTCAAGAGATTTGCAGAAGACTGGGGCTGTGTTCATATTGCAAGTAGTCCTGAATACCCTCAGCCAAACGGCTTGGCTGAATGTGCAGTTTAAAGTGCAAAACAGGTGTTAAAGAAATCCAAACATAATAGCCATGTTTTTCTCAACTTGTTAAATCTCAGAAACATTCCTTGTGATAAACATCTTGTATCACCTGCCCAAAGACTTATGTTGAGACAAACCAGAACCACATTACCAATCAGCAGTAATTTACTGGTTCCAAGTACTAAAAACAACAAAGCCGTGAAAGCCCAATTGTTGAAAAAGTGTTTGTCCCAGAAACCTTCATATGATAAAAACAGCAAACTGTTTTCTTTTCAAAAATGGGAGATAGTGAGGCTGCAGACGTCAAAAGTTTTGATTGCATCGGATTTGTGAAAAGTTTTGGTTAAGAGCCGAGATCATACATTGTGGAATCACAAGAAATGCAATTCTAGTTCTCGGAGTGACTTGTCCAATGTTCCTGTTCCAGAGGGAATTCCATCAGGAATCCCTTTTCCTAAGAACATCCCTGAGACTCCTCAAGCAGAACATTCCCCAGTGAATGTCCCTGTTGCTAAACCCAGTCCTAACTATTATGTTATGAGATCAGTTTGCATCTCGAAACCTAGTTCCAGATATATGGCAAACTGGACATGACTGTTGTTTTTCTTTGTTAGTGTCTGTATAATTGCATGCATATTCAAATGTCATTGTTTATAGGAGACATCTCACTAAAAAGGAAGGTTGTAGATCACTGTGTGATATACCTTTAAGAAGCTTTCTACTGAGTCAGCACATGCATATACGTACTGAGCACGCTGATACGTACTAGCAGGTAAGAGTACCATTTTGAGTGAGCAGCCAGAGTATGAGCATGCAAGTATGTAGTCAGTCAATTAGTTAGATAGTTCGTTTAAGTTTAATGTTCCTTCTATCCATTCTGATGTATTTATATACAAAAAACTACTTATATGAACACGCAAGCCTCAATGTCTTCTTAATGCACATAAGAAGAGTTACAGTCTTCACACTGCGCAATAATATGAAGAATTCAGAAAAGTTTCACCTAGCTAACAGCCATGCTGTTCACTTTCTCTGTGTTCTCACTGTGCAGCACACTATGTAACAATTGACCCCAAAATATCATCTATTGCTTTGAACTAACAATCAGTTTCTACTACCACTTTGCATGTGGTCTTGAGCATGGTTTACCTTGCCCTTGAATGTAACTTAAAATTACACAATACCATATGTGGCATTTGCTGATATGTGGGGTTTAAATTTTTAATGATTATTTGTAATCTAGATAAGTTAAGTGGTACTTTTCATACTATTTTTATCCACAACCCAGGCCAAAAAGGCACTGGTAAATATAACATATATGTGGACAAATTAGTATAGCCCTTCAATAAGCAAGTTTTGAGGAGATGGAAGAAAACAGAGTACCCAGAGGAAACAAAGATACAGAGACAGGATGTAGATCTCCACATAGAGAGTGGAAGTTAACATTGAGCACTGGGCTCTGGAGGTATGAAGGCAGGGACTATATCACTGTACCACCATGCTGTCCATCTTCTCCACTTCTGAAGTCTGTCGTTATGCTGCAGAAAATATCTACAATAATATCAATAAACAACATTTTCTGACAGATGAAACTACTTTGTTGTATCTGTTTTAAACGTAAACATATGTGGGCATTTGTGGCTGTAAAAAGCACACTAATGTGCGGAAATCACCATAATAGTAGATATACACTGCTGTTTCCATGCTCTCAAGTTGTACATATGGGTTATGTCAGTTTTTGGGCATCCAAATGGCCACAGACTTTTAACAGCAAAATAAATCACATTATTATGGGGAACTCACCATAAATGTAGATATGAGCTGCCAGTTTTATGGTATCAAGTTGTAGATATGTTATGCCTCTTTTGGGCACCCAAAGGGCAGAGTCTTTTTAACAGTGAAAAGAATTAGTCAATGTTGCTTGCATTTTCAGTATGTAACTACAATAGTCTACTCCTATTTAACCACAAGCAGCATTAGCAGAAACTGTCACTTTCTGGAGTACAACTCACTACAAAAGCAATTTATCAGTACAAACGTACAATTGTAAAACACTCTGAGCAATACCATAGGGTAATCTCTAAAGTTATACTGATAAACTATATTAACCAAAAGTCAGAGCTTGCTTAAGCTTTGGCTAGGCTGTCTCTTGTCAAGATGCAAGGATGAGTCAAATAACTAGGCAAGAACTTTAGGAGCTTTAATTTATGAAAGTATTTTCAGTCCCTATACGCCATCTACATAAACTGCCAGATACACAACTGAATTCATTACATCACAAGTAGACTCCAATTTTTGAGTGCCACTCAAATGTTCATGTAAATCCATTATGCACAAATCAACATGGAAGTGTGTTAGGAGAAAGCAAGGGGGAGATGGCTGCTTATATTGAGACTTGGAAAAGGATAATGAATATCAGCTCTCAAAATGAATTCCTCATCCATCTGTTCTGTGTTTCATCTCTAAGTTTACTGGTCTCGGGTGGACATATGGGTGGAATGCCATGTTTGATTTACTCAGGGGAAAGAAGCACTGGATAACATATCTAGAATCACAGCAGCTGTACAGGCCCCTTTTCTTTGAGTGAAACATCCAGATTGAGGTGCTTGGCAAAGGTATGAATTGAAGATTGACTTCTGAGGTATCTCTTTTACAGGCCCCTCTGAAGAACACTGCTGAATAAGCAATCCTTCTAGCAGACTGAAACCTGTGGGTATATTATTCATTTTGTAAACAAAGCATAGCTTATACAAATGCTACCATGCATTTGCTCGGATGTGCAGAGCACAATTCTGCAAGTTCAAGCTGTTGTTTTATTGTAACTATTTATTGACCAAGTAAGTCCACTTGACACAGCTGCCCTTTTTCATGGACAACCTAGGGGCATTGTCTGGTTTACTGACTTGCTCAGAAACAAACAATAGGCAAATGAAGGTAGAATGAATGAAACCTTGTATGCCGTGCATGGGAAGCAATTCATTAACAGCTCAGGGCTTTAGTCTTCTGCACTAACTGCCAGAAATTATGTAAAAATTCAAAGCATTTCTTCAGGATACTTGCAATTAGAAAAAGATAGTCTTCGTCTTATGATGTTTTTATTTAAATTCCCTGCAGCAGAAGAAATGTGAATAAGTTTACATTACACCTCTTTTCCTGCAATGACAAAGAACTTCTTCCTATCTTGTAAGAAATCTTGAGAGTTGTGTGTTAAGGGGGAAGTAATCCCCCAAAATAGTGGAAGATATGATGAAGTCTACTGGCGGTACTTGCAGGAGTTCTCTGTGAATGCTGCTCCAAGTATTTCTAGCAATGCCAAGATCAGATGATGCACTTCAAAAACATCCCATTCCAATGAAGTACATTATCAATTACTGGTGTATTCTAACACATGCCTTGCCCACTAAAGGGACCTTAGTATACACTGATATAGCTACAGCAGTGTTGCAAGCATTACATTTCTCTTGTAATGATTGACGTATGCTACCACCTATTGTTAGGATCCCCATAGGCAAATATGGTCAAAGCACCATTGAGGGTGCAGCTTAAACAGATGAACAATGTCAGTTTATACTACCCAGAAAATCTGGGGCAGTGGGAGTTGCCATTTTTTGATTAGGTATATCATTTATACCACTTATGAGGCCTTGCATGGTTCTGAAATTGTATAAAATGCAGTGAAGAATCATAGACTAGTTCTGCTGGAATTTACCATGATTAGGTGAATTCAGATGTGCATTGAGCATAAGCTGTTTTGGATTTCAGTCCCAAAAGAGAAATTTTCCCTCTAAACTCTGGATGAAGTAAAATGTCAGTTTTTAAAGGAAAAGTCCACCCTCTTTTAACTCAATATCAATGGTTCCTTTCCCCTCTACAGTATGGTTCCAGTATGGTTTAGTTATCAAGAACCAGCTTATACTTTATAAAACTGTCCTTTCCTTTTGTTTCCTTGGAATCAAAGGAAGGGGAAAGACCTCCCACCTTTTTCTAAGCTTAACCTCTTACTTGTTTTGGCAGAGGAATTTTTGTCCCAAATGCATAATATACCACAGACATAGGAAAATCTGTAGTTTTTACTCTCATGTACTGTTCACGGGTCCCTATTAGTTCATCGAAAATTCAGTTCTGCAAACAGCATTTTCAGTGCACTTACATCGAACATGCCTTTTGTTGAACTGCTCATACTGAGATCGAGGTACCGTGAAAATTGGAAAATTTGCCCTTTCCTCACTGTAGTGCGATCTTGGAGTTGGTATATATAATTAGCAGGGGGGAGGGGCACAGCCCCCGCACAAGAGCAGAATTTGATGAATGGCATTTCTGATTAAATGCCATTTGTTGAAATGAGTTTTTACTGATTTAATATAGTCCCCTGTCCACAAGCTAATGCCAGTAGGTGGTAGCATACTTCTAAAATGCTTAATTCAACAATTCTGGACAAAGACAAAAATAATGAGGAGGCAAAGCCCCAAGATCAGGGGCAGATTTTAAATATAGCCCTTACAAACTTAGAAAGTTGCTAGAATAACAAGCTTTGGATTCATATTTTCTGAAGGATTTCAAGTTTGAATCTCAAACGTCTGTCATTTTTTAGTGTCTTCATTCCACAATGATTTCCAGGAAACCACAAATTTTATAGGGAACAGACCAAAAATATGAGGCACAAATCTGGATATTTGAGAGGTATGGGTACCATGGGTGTTGGAAGATTGTTATGATTGGTAAGTAATGTAATCCTATTTTCAGGTATTCAATAAAGACCCCAAAATGAGCTGTACAGCTCTTGCTTGAAAGGCTCTTCCAGTACTAAGTGCCCAATTGCAATTCAGGAACATGGTAAGCTGCTGTATGGTCTGACCTCATCACCAGCTAATTTGTATGCTTCCTGAGTTGCAGTACTAACACAATGTGCACAGTATGGCGGACCTGCACGTCATGGTAGTACCCTGCTGCTTATGTAGGCAGTAGAATCTCCCCCCGCCACTCATTCTCATGCACCTTATGTATACAAACACACACACACACATACACCAACTTTGATCTGCGTACCTGTTCCTACCCTCCTATGGTCTCCCCACTCCCATAGTACATTACTGCCATTATGGCACTTTGCAATACTCTCCCCTTGTGGTCTAGTATTCCTCCCTGACTGATCCACCTTACAATGTAGGTGCTGTTATGGTACTTTTAAGAGTCTGCCTTGATAGTGTAGTGTTTCCCACTCCCCCAATCCCCGTACTAACATTGGTGTCTTTGCATCACTTAAGTGTGTAAGCCCTGTTGTCTGGTGGTAATGTCACTTTAAGGAGTATTCTCTGGTCTCTAATGTACCCCCCATCCCCCATCCTCATAGTAACCTTGGTGCCAGTGCAAAACTTTAAAGACTCATCCTTGGTATCCACCAGTTGCTCCCACCCCCTCGATCCCAGTACTGGTGTTGATGTCATTATCACACTTAGTGTGTCCGTTGCCTCCCATCCCTATCATGATATTCTGTGCCTTAGGGCACTCTTTCTGTGGGGCCATTGTATCTGGTATGGTGCAGTTACATTGTTATTGTCCCTGTTGTCTGATGGTTCTACCTACCCCCAGTCCTTATTTTGCTGGTGGTGCCATTATGGCACTTTTACAGTAAGCCCTGGTGTCTATTCACTCCCCACCACCATGTTTGTGTTTGCTACAACAACATAGTGGGGATAGCCATGCTGATCTACATGGCTGAGCTCTGTCTTGAATTGCTTGGCCATGCAAATGTCTTCCTTTGGCAGTCCTGGGGGGGCACATGGCTAATTAGCATATGCACCTTTGCAGTGCTGCACGTCTTCATGTTGGAGGATCATGTAAAACCATGTACAGGATACGTCTTGAATACCAAAAACCTATTGTAATGTGCACACAGCCATGTACAAGTTGTGGTAGGTTTATGAGTCTGGCCCAGTGTTTACCATCAGAAGGCTTTTGGCCTAAAAGTTCAGGTTTTGCTAGCTTGGGGAGGGTTATATTCACTGCAAGAAATATTAACAGCATTCTCTCTCTCTGTACTTCTTTTATTTACAACACTTGCTGACAGGGAAATTGTATCAACTCACTGTTACAATTAGTGAATTACATATTTATTTATTTATTTATTTACCTAAGTGGTTCATTGTATATTTTAATATTCATTCTAGTGATGAAAATAGATGTTTGGATGGTTATATTGATCACTGAGGATGCAACATCAATTTTCTTTCCTAGACTCATTTCAGTATTTCTTCCTGGGCCGGTCAAATATATAAACACCCAAGCAGCCCCTACTGTGTCAGATGATTTATCCTTCATTTATTTTGATAAACTGTTATGTTTAATTCTATATTCTATCTATGCTATTTATGAGTCTTTACAGTGTCTGTGGATTTTTGCTCAGTATTACCTACTCCTTCTTTCATCAGTTATGCCATGTACTATATGTAGCTCCATACAGCACTGCACTTCAAATTATATTATGTAAAGCTGTTAATCTCAGTGAATTCATCAGTTTGACTCATACTACTCTCAGTTTCAGTGAAACATGGTTAACATGAAACTACACATAAAACTCACCATTTGTGTCTGAAAATTGTTCACTGTCCATTACCTCTTGTGATAAAGATTCCACAACCCATCTTCTAGTCTATTGTTTTGCAGCTAAATCCTTCACACTGGCAAAAGTGCAAAAAGCTGCATGCATGGATTTCACTCAGCATAAGACTTGGTTTCACTGGCATTTCTGTCTGAATGGATTAGTCTGTCATCACACTGTTGCATCTGCTCTCATTAGAGTACAGGCTACTGCTACGTGGTTTAGTTTTGCTCAGAAGTGCTCTACCAGACCCAAAACTGCTGACTCTTTTGCGGCTTCTTTCATCAAATGACTACAGCCTAACACAAAATGACCTGGACATAATGCAGTAATGGCTGCTGCATTACTGCCTGTTCTCTTCAAAAAGTTTAATCTCAGTTCATTATATGGTCACTGATATGACACTGCATCCCAAGCCCAAGGAACAGGACATCACTTTGGACAGTACCGCCAAAGGAGGTGGTCAACCAACACAGAAGTAGCTCACAGAGATAGTTCAGTTCCTGGTATCCATGTCTGGGGAAGGTGAGCAAATCCTCATACCTGTCAGTGGCATAGATGTGAGAGCTAGGCTGGTGACAACTGCCCAAGTGTCTGGGGGGGGGGGTGCACCAGATTAGTAATAGCATGTACAGTCCCTGTTGTACACTGATCAGCAAAACACTGATATATATATCAGTTCTCTGGGTACATTGAAGCCACAACTGCAGCATGCAATATGCATGTGTCATATGCTACTCACACAAGTTGTTTATATCAGTCTGTGTGCCATAGTTTGGTGGGGGAGAGGCATTTGCCATAGGTTGGTGGGGGAGATGCATATATTCCAGCACTGCCACAGGTTTAACTTTATAATTTTACAGGTTCAACTGTTGGTGAGCATGGCACAACAAGCTGGCACATGCTTAAAGTCAGCAGGTTACCTGTTGCTGACATTGATGATGCCATGCACATGGCTCAGTCAAATGGCATAGTGGCACTGTCAGCAGTGCTAACATTGGAAGCTATGCATGCATCCCCCTCTCATAATGAGGTGATGATGAGGGAGCAGACCAAATCTCCAGCATCACTTGTGTTTAGTATGAGACATGTCCATGTGAGTACCACCCAGGTTACACAGGAGTCGCCATCAAAGATGGCATTCATCAACTGCACTGCCAGTGATATACATGCACCCACCACAGAGGGGACATATGTTGGTGGGGGTCTATATTACGTGATCGAACAGTGAAATGTTTGAACACGTAATAATCGGCCCCTAAATGTTGAACCGTCGGAATGTTAAATTCAGTTTTCAGAATTCGGTTCAATGGAGATCTCCATACAGTGCGGACATGGAAGTTTTCCATTGTCTGCACTGTAGTGCGATCTTGGAGTTGGTATATTTAAGTAGCGGGTAGTGTGGGGGGCACAGCATTTTTATGGTTTGTTTGGGGGGTTGCTGTTTGGCATTACCGCATTTCGACATTTAGGGGTCGATTAGTAGGTGTTTGAACATTTCACTGTTCAATCATGTAATATAGACGCTGTGACTGGCAGTCATTACCATGATTCCAGTTCCCTCCCTGATTTGGGTACCACACTTGACATCAATCAGAGGATGTACATGTCAAGTGAATGAAGCACAGACAGCCCCTATATGCACACTATGACAGAGATGGTGAGAATGCAGCATGAGCTACATGAAGATGTGCAGCCACTGGAGGGATTATGGGATGACATGGACTGCATGCACAGTGACATGCCATTTAGGGACCTGAACCCAAACATGCCTGCAGTGCTGAGGACATCAGTGGGCCAAATGGCATCAACTGGTCATCTATTAGTCTACTATGAAATGCCCACTGTAGGCATGCAAGAGTCCAGATGTATGGTGGATAGTTACAGGCCAGGCTTACACAGATGACAGACACTCTGTTAAAGACACTGCATCACTGCAACCTTGTCCATAACAGCCTCCACACCTAGGCATGTCCAATCTTTTGTTCTTAGCTAACATTCATCTGGGCCCCCCACATGGATACTCTACCAGGCCAGCCTTTCAGGTTCCTGCATTTCCATGCTATCCTTATCCCAGTTGGCTTACTGAGTGCAATATCTATATGTTGCCATACTTGGAGTTGTGGGTGCTGTCAGTCTATTGCATCTCCATGTGGGGAGTCACATTAGGATTCATGTTCTCATTCCTGAAGTGCTATACCATCTCTCTTGCACTGTACATCTACCCCTGATGCTGTAGGACCATTTGGTACACCTGGCCAATGTTCATGACATAGAATAACCATCTCAACAATGGGTGATGTAACCCCTGTCTCCCCCAGCTTGCTAGTCACCTGAGGTGCTGCCACATCCACCTTCTGTTACTCTTATACATATATTAATATTTTTGCCACCTGTCAGTGTGCCTCACCTGTCCAAATGATGACAACTGTGCACTTCAACTCCTCAGGCCTTCATGGGTAAGATAATATCTGATACACAGCATGGACAGTCAATGTGCTACATTAATATATGCATCAGCTTTACTCTTAGTTGCTCTTGTCATGGCCCATAGTCCAGATACTACCTATTTGCCAGTATCAAAATATATTGCACTCAACTCTGCCATGCATGGGACACTGTTGCAGTCAGCTCTTTAGCTGCTTTTCCATTGTCAGGCAATACTGTGATGTTCCCAAGTTGTATTTACTTCTGTACAACCATGTTGTGTCACATGGTGCACAACACAAATATCTAGCTACAAGTCTCAGGTGCACACTCCAGTGCACCACCAAATATGTCCGAGCTGCAGAAGTATGCTTTCAGAAGTCTGCATACATTCAATAACATTCTATATCTGTCAGTACATGGTGTTGTACACCATCTCAGACAGTCTTGGGATTTTGGATGGAGGACCCCTCAGCCACAGTCTCAAGGCATACCCTGCATTACTTACAACACACAACAGTAGACGCCATTGTGAGTAGCCTGCTGTCTGCATTAATGGGAAAAGCATATCCTAGCCTATACAGATGGCAATGTGCACATCTATCAACTAGATGACCCTATAGTAAGTCACCCTGCATGGAAAGCTAGCAGATACTGTACATGTGCCAGAAGTGGGAGTCATTGAAAATGCCTTGATGGTATACAGACACATTATATATAAATACCCAATGCAATGCACACCTCCTGGCAGCTAATGGAGTAGAAACACTTCTGGTTGATATACCACATAACAGGTGGTGTAGGTGAGGCCATTATGGCAATGTAGGTACACTCAGTGGCCATCAGGAGCTCAAGGAAATGGCTTATGTTGTAATTCTCTCTGTTGTCATCTGCGGAAACTATATGTGGTCCTTCATATGTTGCAGCATCACGAAAAGGAGCTGCTGTAGGATCTGTGAAGCTGATGCCTGATAAACTCCTAACATGTCTCTTATCAGAAGCTGAAAGGACCCTATAGTAAGAATGATTAATGTTACACAAACCTTCATGCCCACTGGAATAGGCAGTCCATACATCTCCATTGACTCCATATGTTAACAGCATATGTCTATTAACTCCAGTATGATGTCTTTGTCTACACAGTAGTGCTTTGTGATGTCCTGGTTATGCAGGTATGTCAGCCGTAGATGAACCTATTTGCACTGCATAGGACAACATCTTGGGCACTGGCTCTGAAAATGCCCAGTATTACATGTTCCTCAGTTAAAACTGCTGCTATTGATAGAATTAAAGCATAAATGAAGTTCTGGCACACTGAAGAATCCTGGTGTTCAGAATAGATGAATGCTGTGGCTTTTCACACTAAATGTATACATCTCTAAATCACTCCACCACATTTGATGTCATTATTTGTATAATCATTAAGTCTCATTAACATAATAGTACTCATTTGCATGTCATTATGTAGCAATTTATAGTATATAATATTTGTGTGTAGCAGATTTGTGTTGCTTGGGTCTTTGAATCACCCCCATGTCTATTGCTACTCATTCTGTTTTGCATAATCCTGTGCACTATTTTTTATTAATACCATCATCACCTTCTCTTAACTAGGTAAACTATTATAAAGTTGATCTGTGTTGTTCTTTCTATAGTGAAGTACTAGACTAGATGATAAGTAAAATGTACACCACTATTAAGTAATTAAAGTGAAAGAAAAATGACCTTTCACTGTATTGTAACCTCCTCTATTTTTCAATAACACTACATTATGAGTATCAGTTACTGTAACCACTGTAGTACTATTGTAAGGCAAGCCTCCTGTTATTACCTGATTTATCCATTTTTTGTTGAACTTACTTAATTTTGTCCAAGTCATACTTAACACAGACAATGTTTGTCTCTGACTTGCTGATAGTGTGCATTTCTCTTAGAATTGCACATTGTTTTCATGAGATCTGGCAGTATGTGTCTGAAAACTATCAGAAGATAAAGAGTAATTGCTCTGAGCTGTATCTGAATCTGCAGAAGATAACTTTATTTGCTTAAATCACCACTAGTGCATACTAATTTCACTTGATCACATGCCCTGGAACACACATGGCTTGCACTATGCATACAATGGTTATCAACACCTTAGCCAAACTCCACAATACATTCTGTATTTTCTCTATATGACAGTAAGACTGCTGCAATGGAGTCAGAGCTGCATAAGAAACATCCCTTACAAATGGCAAATAAAATCACAGTGTGTGTAATGGTATGTTTTGCCTTACTTTAGGTGCACGTTTTTTATGATCAACAGATTAAGCCAACTACAAACAGGAAACAACTCAAATTTCTCAGAATGATACAAATATCTTTTCAGAAACAGAAAACACATCATCTGCAATATACAGAATAACAATTTAGACCACAACCTATAGCATTCAAGTAGCTTTTATTAGGTAATAACAATTTGCATGGCTAGAAGAGATCTTGTTGATCAATTCAGTGATCAGTTTTGTTGTTAACACAATTATCTTTATTATTTTTTTATAATACTCTCCGTGTGTGTGTGTGTGTGTGTGTGTGTGTGTGTGTGTGTGTGTGTGCGTGCGTGTGTGCGTGTGTGCGTGTGTGCGTGTGTGTGTGTGTGTGTGTGTGTGTGTGTGTGTGTGTGTGTGTGTGTGTGTGTGTGTATGGGTGCATACATATGTTATACACGCTTTTATTTGTAAAATAGGAAAAGGGTTAATGAAAATATTTGTTGTACACAGTGGGGTAGAAGAAGGCCAATATTATTCATCATGCAGCCTCTGAAATAAATTGTATTTCATTTATATCTAAGTTATTGGATTAGTTTAATTAGAAAATAGATGTATTTGTACTTATTTTACTTCCTTTTCCACAAATACATTTCAACAGTTTTTTGAATTGCATTATTGAATCAAGCATTAGTTAAACAGCTTTGCCACTCTTAGATATAATCAGCAATCATGGTTTTTAAAAACATATTACTCGTAACTGGGAAACAGATAATATTTGTCTTTCAATGTCCCAGTCTCATAACTAGAAGAGAATCTATTGCTAACTGTCAACTTTGCAAGCATGGGCCACATAAGCAAATTTAAACAGTGTCCAATATCCAGTGTAAGGAAACATTAAGAATTTCTGTCAGCCTGCACTACATCTGGACAGCAGACTAGCTGTAAACATATAATCAGTTGCAACAACATCTGGACTGCATATTTAAATCTTATACAGTCTGTGTACACTTAAATTCATAACATCCTGTTATCTTCCATCTGGGACAAAGTGCAAACATTCAAAATATATTCCCCTTCATCTTATTTATATCACAGCATTAAGAAACACTTATACCTACATGTGACCCACAGACAATACAAAAGATCTGTGTATTTATTTATTTATTTATGTATTTGACAGTTTGTTTACCGGATAGTCCATTGGGCCAAGAGGAGCCCATTTTCATTGGAGTCCAGGGGGGAAAAGCTCCATGAAACAACAATATAATATAAAAACAATGCATTTACATTTATGTAATACTATTGAAAAATAATGGTATTAAATAACATAGGTTCCGTAGTGTAATGAAAGAACTGCTCCCAGATAAAAACCTTAACGCACAATTTTATTCACAAATGCAAACAGCGTTTTCGCCACTCTCAGTAGGTAGCTTCATCAGTGGTTCAAAAAAAGCGCGAAAACAGCGCTTTTTAAATACCACTCCCTCTTGAAAGTGAGGCTATGCCTCCATATTTAATGCATACGTTAACTGGTTACAAAGATAAAACTTTAAAACAAGTATGATAATAACCTAACACAATTTAAATGATTATCATCACTTACAAAAAATATATGACAACCTAGTAAAAGAACAGAAAAATTAATACACATAAGTAAACATCATATAAAACGTATATACGGTATTAAGTAAGGCAAAATACTATAAAGCCTGCCTACCTTAAATACTATTCACTTTAAGTATAATACCTAAAATACAAATGTATAAATACAATATCTGATAAGCAACCACACTCTATCAAGAGAATTTTTTTGAAAATTATTGGAAACAGCTTAATGGACAGGTACAGCTAATAACAAAGCCAATACAGCTAAAAGTCCCGGCATCTGGCATGCATGCTCACAGGTCCAAGGGCTTACATTGCCTTCCTTTCTTGGAATGCACATTCATGGACGTGCTTATGAAGGTTGTCATGTGGACACAGCTTGGCAGATCCCGGTATACATCCTTAGCCCATATGTTGAATGCAGTGCACCTATTCAGATTGTCTCTGTCTATCCCCCTCCAGGGTGAGCAAGCCAGCATTACTCACTTCCTCCCACCTTCCCTTGTTGTCTGACGTACATGGGTTGCTACTTGAGCTCATGCTTCTACACTTTGCAGCCAACCGGAAGCTTCTCATGACTAACATCACTTTCTACCAGCTGCTTTGAGTGAATTCAAAGACAGGTGACTAAACATGTTACACAGAATATATCACATCCAAAAGGCAACAAAACCATCATTACAAGATACCCAACAAACACTGTTGCAATACAATTGCCCTGCTTTTATAAGGAAAAAATATCAATCCACTTCCTAAAATGTATTTTAATTGAGAGGATACAGTCCTAAAGTATTATCAAACAGAAGCAGTGCATGGACTGAAAGACATTACTGTCTGCATGCCATATAAATTTACATTCCAGCAGCTGTTGATTTTTGCTGTAAGATTTACTCTTAGCCTAATTATACTTTATAGTGTCTTTACTAAGGTTGGTGCTATTATGGGTATGTGCAATATTACCTAATTTTACTATGGCTAAATAAAGCACTGTCTCCAGATAAGCAGTTAATATGACCTGTGCTACCTGAGATAAATGAAACACTAAAGCTGTGTACAGAAGACTCAAAGAGGCAAAGTTGGCAGGAGATATGGCAGGAAAGAGGAGTACAAACTGTGATTTGAGGCTGCCTCTGAAGGAGCAGTCAGGAGACAGTGAAAAGGCCTTTTGGCCTGGCTCTGAGAAAGAATTGGACTTTACATAAATGTGGATCAGTTTATGTTTCTAGTAGGATTTGTATTTGTATGTACAAAATCTGTGTTTTTGAAAGTGAAAAGGTTAAATATCACTTGTAAGGTAAAGATGTGCCAAGGTTTGTGTTAAAAGTCAACATCTCTAAGTTCACAAAGCTGAAGTATTTGTGCTCGTCATACATCAAAGTGTATCATAAAGCTAATTCCCATGCACTGCATTAAAGCACTGGTTGAAAAGTGCATCAGAATCATCACACTATACAAATATTCCAGCCCACTAACTGCAGATGGTCTGCTGCTTGCAAACCTATTGCTTTCTGAAGTCTTCTTCTGTTATACACTAATTTTCATTCATAAGCCAAGAGATACATACATGACCACTGGTGTGCCACACTCACCACTCCCACACAGCAGCTAATAAACTTACTCTCCCCAGCACACTTCTCAGTCTTTCCTGATTTTGTAGAATGCCTGTTTTGCCTTGTATTTTTGCCCTATCTCCATAAAATGTTTTGATTTTTTGGTAAATTACGGAGGATTAGTCAGTTAATAATGTCAGATATTTACAGTGACACTCCTTGTTCTGAAACTGCATATTGATGCACAGTCTGTTTTGTTCACTTTTTAAGTGAATTAGTGTAGTATTTAAATATTGTCCTTCATTTTGGGTCCTTATTTTCCTAAATTACTTTTTGGCTTTCTCCAGACTGAGTTGATCAGAAACCTCACTAAATGACAAATTCAATCCAATCAATATTCCTAATATATGATCCCAAACTGTTCTGGAAATTCATGAACTGCTTCATCCAGGTCATACTGTTATACCAACACCAACAACTGTTAACAAATCAAACAGCATTGTCAACTAATTAAACTCTCATTTGATCCAAGTAATCTTCACATTACTCAAAAATAATCTCCCAGCAATCTCCTATAATCCCAAAACAACCTATTAGCCAACAAAGCTATTAGGCCGTGACAATCTCCTTAGTAAAAAAAATCTACTAAAACTAAAGCCCATAACTATAGACACTGACAACCTTCCAACAGAGTACCTAAGAATCCCCACAGATGCCCTGACATATCCTATGTCAATCCTCATAAATCATTCTATGAATGAAAGCTACATACCACAAATGTGGAAAACATCATTTTTAATACCTCTACATAAAGTTGGTACATCCAGTGATCTTACAGTTGTTGTCCTATAGCAATTCTCTTGCCACTCTCTGAAATCCTTCAAAAACTATATCCACTCAAATAAAGTAATTCCTCACTGACAACAACTTGATGCAACCACCTAAAATGTTTTTTAGCCAAAGCAATGGTATCACCAATGCCCTTCTCAGTTTTACCAGCCTCCTAAATGTTGAATGAAACAAGGGAAATATAGTTTCTTACACTACCTAGACCAATCCAGGGCATTCAATACCATCTCTTACCAAAACATCTCACTGAAATCTTCTTAAACCTCTCCCACTCAGCTATATCCTGGTTCAATACATAGATGGGAACATAACTATTCATCTTTTCTTCCAGTAGGTATACCAGAGGGAACCATCTTCGGCCTACTATTAGTCAATATTTCACCTACAAACTTAATTCAGCCAACAAACAAGCAAAAACTAGTGCAGCATGCAGGTGACTCCACCCTCAGCACCAACAAAAGATAAACAAAAACTAGTTGAAACATAAATCAGACAACAGCCCAACTCTGAAAAACATCTTGCAAAAATACACAGCAGATGGGACCCAAGCTCCACAAACAAATTTTTTGTAACTATAACAAAATCTTTTAATTCTGCTGGAGACTCCCTTTACTCAAACTATGTGACCAAACTACCAAGCTCTATTTCACTCCATGTCTAACAGACAGACAACTTGGCTAGTTTGAAAACTCATCTTAAAGAATACCAGACAACTCCTGGCTATATGTTCCTGTCATACTCCTGACTAACTTCTCTTACTGTGCTAGCAATAACCAATACATTTATTCTACTCTCCACTACCTGCTGAGACATTGTACATATGACTCCATCCTTTTCAAACTACACCTCCTGCTCTCTCATAAGCCCACATTATGTTTTATTGATCCTTATTTCTCTTTTTGATCAACAAATCTTCATTTAATACACCTAGACCCATATAGTTCTTTTACATTGTTATGTAGTCATAAATGATTTCCTTCGTCTTCCATGCTTTTTTCATTATGTGATTATTTTCATGACCAAGTATAAGTCATAATTTATTTATTGAATTTTTATGTACATCTTGGATTGTATTCTGTATCGCATTATAAAATGAACTGAACTAAGTACTGATTTGGATTCTACTAGCTCTGTTTTAATTCTGTGTACTATTGTACATGCGGATCTTAATCTAATACTGCTTTATTTATTTACCTATCTCTGTTTAACTACATGTTTATTACGGCATGTTGTGGAGCTTTTCTTGCTTGGCCTCCATTGATGAAAAGAGTATCTATCGCTTGCATCCCAGTCAGACTTTCACAGTAAACAATTGGTAGATAAAAATAAATAAATAACTAAAATTCTTTAAAGAGATTGGGAAGTATGACCCTCATGGTACTGTGATTTTTATTTCACAGTTATAACTTATATCAATGTCTTAAGTCTTTTGGATTAAGCACTTGGGCTTCAGACCAGTTGTTTTACATTAGGAAGGTTTGTGGCCTGCACTGTGGTGGCAGGACAGGTAGCTTACATCCTTCTAAGTTGGGAACTGCTGATTGAGGGCTCAGTGTCTGTTATTGTGTATTAGTTCTGGTTTAAGCACTTGGGCTTCAGGCCAGTTATTTTACATTAAGAAGGTTTGTGGTCTGCACTCTTGTGGGAGGAGAGGCTGGACTCTGCCATTCTGAGCTGGGAATTTCTGGTTAAAGGCTTATAGTGCCTGCATATTTGAACTGTTTCTTACTGAAATTGGTACACCTTGTTTGCTGTAGCATTGACTAGATCCAGGCCTGCTGAATCTAGCTTTGTTTGTATGCTTGTTGTTTGTTTGCTTGTTATTTCCCTGAAATGCTAATTCCACCTAAAACGCGGCTTTTCAGTGCTTTTGTGGATCCCTAGTGATATCTGTATTGCTTACTGTACTTATTTCCTTGTTTCACTTGAATGAAAGTTACTGTTTGTCGTTTTTGCATTTAAGTTACCTGTAGCACATTGCATTTAAGTTACCTGGCACTTGCTCACTAAAGCAATTATATAAGTCAACACTAAAAAATTAAAAGCACTACACCCTCACAAACTCCCCTTGAGTACCTTGTTCCCCATTGGCCCTTTTTTTTCAATTATAAAGAAATTCCCAATACTATTCTAGCATGTCCAAAGGTCAATTGTCAATCTCCACTCTGGTCCAGCTGGTGAATCTGGCAATCTTGAGGCAATGTTACAACTGCCTCATGTACACAAACAACCCTCTCCTCCTCCCAACACATGTGAGAGATGCAACCATATAGCCAAACTGGAGGCTAAGCTCTCTCAACTCAGTACTGACGTAACAAGTCAGGAGGAAAAGGAAACCAAACTCACTACAATTCCAGTCTCACATAGACCTACCACGACAGCAAACCAAACACATAAACACACAAAAACATACGCGGAGGCTCTAAATAAAAATCTGCCTAAGCAGCAAAGACCTCCAAAGCAGACACCCAAGCAACCGCTACCGCAAAACAAAACACGTGCAACACATAGCTCACAAAGCCAGTGTGCCGAAAGGTCACAGCCCTTAAGACTAAACAACATAGCTGATACACTTGTAATAGGTGACTCTATCATCAGGCACAATGACGTCCCTCTCACCAGGCTGAACAAGGAGAAGGTCACGGTGAGCTGCCTGTCGGGCGCTAGGATCCGCCACATAACACAAGCACTCAGGTCACTCCAAGGCAAGTACAAATATGACTCAGTCATTGTCCATGCTGGTGTGAATGACCTGAGATGTACCACAATGGACAACATGAAAAGAGACATAGAGGAGCTCTCTGAGCATGTAGCCCAGGCGGTATGACCCTGACCTTGAGTAGCATCTTACCCTCACCAAGAATGATGCCACAATATGAAGACAAGATGATCAATTTCAACAACTGGCTTAAGTATTGGTGTCATTCAAAGGGGATCCAATGCCTGTCAGCCTGGGATGACATTCTCGACAAGCCACAATGCTTCGCTAGGGACGGCTTACACCTATCACCCCTGGGCTTTTGGATATTGGCAAAGGCTCTTGCTAACCCCATAGTGCCTTTTTTAGGCAAGGCTTAAAAGACAAACCCACCTCCATAGGTATCACAAGGGATAAGAAACTAAGAGTAGTGCTACTCAACGCCAGAAGTCTAAACCTCAAGATGCATGCACTCGAAACTCTCCTTAGCATGGAGAACATCGATATCTGTGCAGTAACAGAAACCTGGTTCAAGGCTCCTGAGAGCACCCCAGCACTACTAGGTTATACCTCATACCATGCTTTTCGGCCCCAAAACATGGACCGAACCATAAAAGGAGGGGGAGTATCAATATTCGTCAAAGATACCCACACCTCCAGGTTGGTGGCACAGCACAAAGCATCAGAGACTATCCATGTGCAACTAACGGTGGGTAAAACTGCCTTCCAGTTTATAGCCTGCTACAGACCACCCTCCCAAACCCAGGAACTCCACTTGGCCTTCCTGAGAACACTGGAAAATATGAAGGTCTCTCCAAACACCATTATATTGGGCGACTTCAACTACCCAAACATAGACTGGGAGCATTACTCTAGCTCCAACACCCCAGCCCAAAGGTTCCTAGAATTTATAAACTCAAATGCTATGGAAAAACTTGTTACCACTCCCACAAGAGGGGAAAACATACTGGACCTGATCATCACCAACATGGGGAATCTATGCTCCAGACCAGAAGTGTATCCCTCACTGGTAAGATCAGACCATAAACTAATCTCGCTGGATTTTCACATACCAACCCCACCCCCTGCCCAGAAAACCACAGTGATAAACTTCTCCTAAGCAGATTTCACACTCCTCAAAACCGAGGTGGAATCCTTCAAAGCCCCCGGGCCTGTGGAAAATATGGCCCAGACCGCAGAATCCTTTATAAACGCATTCTATGGACACCTTCAGGAATGCATGGATCATGCAATCCCAAATAAAACCAAGACCCAATCCTCCAAAGGCAGACGTCCTGTCGGGTGGACCTCAGCCATAAACAAACTATACAATAGAAGGAGGAAGCTACTACATGATAGAACAAAATCCCAAAAAGGGTAGGCATCTCTGATCAGTATTAGCAAAAAACTACGGGCACTCATAAAATCGTCTAAGGCCAGCTTTGAGAGAAAAATTGCACAGGACACTAAGGATAATCACAAGACTTACTTTAGTTATGTTAGGAACCTGGGTGGGAATTCCCAGATATGCTCAGAATTCATCCAAAATGACAAAAAATACACCAAACCCACAGACATTGCCAACATCCTACCTGACAGGTTCAGCGCAAACTTCTCCTCCCCCCTCCCCACAAAAAGGGCAAATATCTATCCCAGCAGAGTGCTGCCCCCCTGACATCTCAGATGCTCATGTAAGAGCCGCCCTCTCCAAAGCAAAAAACACAGCATCAATGGGACCAGACGGTGTCCCGGGCTGCGTCCTACATGAACTCCAAGAAGAGCTAAACCCAAACATAAAACTACTGTTCAATATCAGCCTTACTACAGGATATGTACCCAAAGAGTGGCGTACAGCAACAGTGGTCCCTCTCCACAAAGGTGGTGCCTCAATGGATCCTGGAAACTATCGCCCCATAAGCCTGACTAGCTTGGCCTGCAAAGCTATGGAAAGGATCATCATGGACCTTATAAATAAAGATATTGGGGGCCTACAGACACTGGATCCTACCCAGTTCGGATGTGTTAAGGGCAGATCCTGCCTCTTAAACCTGGTCAATTTCTTTGAAACAGTCCCCAAGGCCATTGACGAGGGGAAGGTGGCCCACACAGCCTACCTGGACCTCGCAAAAGCCTTCGATACAATACCCCACTCGGGCATTACAGATAAGCTCACCAGCTTAAATATAAACCCCTATGTCACTAGATGGGTTGCAAACTGGCTCAAGGACAGAACCCACATGGTTAGAATTGCTGGAGCCATGTCAGACTCCAAACCAGTTACAAGTGGCATCCCACAAGGCTCAGTCCTGGGACCTCTCTTGTTCGGTATATATTTCTCAGAGATACAGGCCAACACGGAAGAACTGTGGCTGACCAAGTTCGCAGATGACTGCAAACTGGGAGCCATAATCGACTCTCCAGCCGACACAAGCATCCTCCAAAAGGGCCTCATAGAAACAGACAACTGGTGCCAGAGCCATGGCCTCAAGCTAAATGCCAAAAAGTGTATAGTCATCCCCTTTGGCAAAAACAAAGTGCCCACAAATTACCACATAATTGGTAATCCATTAAGTACAGAAGAAGTAATTAGGGACCTGGGGACCCAAGTAGATAGCAATCTCTCATTTGACAACCACGTGGCCAAAGTGGTTAGAAAAACATTTTATATAGCCCACCTAATCATGAAGGGATTCACATCTAGATCAGGGGAGGTCATCATGCCTCTTTACTCATCCCTCATCAGGCCCATAATTGAGTATAATGCCCCTTTTGGGATGTACCTTACCAGACACCTGCAGCAACTGGAAAGACCCCAAAAGTACCTCACCAAGAGGATCAAAGGGCTCAAAAGTCTCTCCAGCTCTACTCAGTGGCATACCGCCTGCTCAGAGGCGATCTGTGCCTGACGTATAAAGCCATGTCCAACCCGGAATTAATGGACATGCTGCACCTCAGAAAATCCAAATCCCATCGAGCTACGCGCTCGAGAGACTTGAACCTCAGCACTGAAATAAATAGGACATGCTGGAGGGACATAACCCAGAGGCTCCCTTCACTCTGGAATAAAATCCCGTCCAGGTTAGGCAGAGTCCCTCATTGACTCTCTTCAAGAGGAATCTTGATGAGTGGATGGGGGATCATAGGTTTACCCTGGGTATCACTTCTGTATCACTGTTAGACAGAGGCACAGTATACTAACCTCGAAAAAGGGCATAGCAAAATTAATTTAAAATGGGTGGCTAAAGCCAAACACACTCTGGCTAGGCTTATAAATGCCCTAGGGCAGATAGCCTAGTATGAACCTATGAACCTATGAACCTATTTTTATCCAATGTATCAGCCTACTACTTTGCTTTACCACTGTGATCCTATATATTGTGTCTACTGCTAACTATGCTGACACAATAGCCTCATGCAGGACTGAGATGGTCAGACATTTTCCAGTCTGATAGCTCTTAAGGGGTACCTTTCATCCCTACCACCATTGCACTTCTAGGTAATCTAAGGCCTGAGCAAACTATTTTGCATGCATGTTATATAAGTGCAACTTCAGGTATTGCCAGGGTAGCCAAATACCTTTTCAGAATGCAGTAGTGCAACATCCTAGATTCCTCCGGGGTGCAGTGCTGCCCTGATTGGTTCCACTCTTTCCCACCAAGATGTGAAAACAAGCCACTGACTGCTCCATTTATCTCCTACTGACCCTCCAATGTCATAGATGACATTTAAACCCCTGTTATTGACAGCATTACTGGGTGCAAAAGCTCAACACTACTGCATCAGCCTTTGTATCATCCATTTAATAGCAAAGTCATTTTTCTGAGTTCAGCTTCTTTCCAATTAAGTATGACTCGTTATTAGTTCTCAACAGTTAATGAGCAGATTACTAGAATTTTGAATCAGTTATTCTGAATTATATACTTCTTCCTAGAAAAACTCAGGATAGAAAAATGGACAGTTCTGTATCAATAAAGAAAGATGTTAAGCAGTCTGCCAGAGTACTGCAATTGTCTTTACCTGTTCTGCTCCAGTACAGGCATTGTTTTGTTCCAGGTAGACATGAAACCCTGCCATTAAATCATTGTCTAGCACTGTCTTTGGCAAATTTACTGCCTACACCATAGAATAGAGGGATAAAGCCCTATGGTCTAGGTGACGCAGGTTCAATTAGTGTCTCTGATGTCTGTGGCACTGGCAGTGGTGGATGGGCATGCCCATCCTGTGAGGGGGACAGGGAGGCATGTATGCTCACAATACATGTCAAAGTTTGATTTCTCTGGTGGAGACTTGGGAGACAACTTCAAGGTGCAGCTTAAGGATGGGTCATCCTGCTGATCACAACCTTTTGTGGAAGTGAGGTGTGGTCCAGTGCTGATGCCCATTTCACCTCCTAAGTATGAGAAGCTGTGCAAGATGGCTATGGCTTACACTACTGTTATTTTATGATGGAAATGTTCGAATTTGGCAGTTTTGTCATTATTGGTTCATGCATTTTGTTTCATTGCCTACTGGAAAAATGTTCAAGCAATACATTTAAAATGGGCTCTAAGTCTAACAAGTGTGCTGTATTATACAAGGAATATAATTTAATAAAGTCAGGAAAGTGTATCAAAGAACACATGCATGTGTCTTGCTTTGTGTGCAAGGGGCCTATGATTTGAAAACAGCCTAAAGATAATCTTTATCCACCACTGGCCAGATGCATTTTCTTTGGATGTGGTGTGGCTTTCAATGTTGTTTCAATGAATGTGAGTTGCAAGGGCAGAGAAGTTTTAATGCTAAGTCTATTTTCATTGTGAGACAATATTGCTTGCTTTGTTTAACAGATGTCTAATAGTGCTTGTGCATTGTGCTATAAAATGTAAAAATAAAATCCAAATAATCATTGTAGAAGTAAAGCAGTATGGACACATTAGTGTTTATGTTAAATGGGGTGAAATAGCCAGGTAATGGGACATTGGAATGGCTGCAGGCTGCAGGGGGACTTTGGTGCCATATTTTAATTGTCTGTTCTTCAGTTTGCGTTTGAAAGTTGGTATCCCACAATTCCATGTGAGTGGGCGGAGTTATGTAATTATGCATGCAACTTTTATGTTAATAAGCGTACAGATTTGTACCTATTTTTCATGGGTCTTGTCCAGATTTTTGATGTTTCCAAGTTGAGAGGTATGTTGCTGTATCCTGTAGTGCTATTTTTGGGGTAAGGCACTGAACCAATTTTCAACATACTTCAGATGATGATAGCTTATATTAATGTTAAACATCCAAGAAGATCTTATCCAAATAATTATACATTCAAATGTTCAAAAAGTGTCATCTCTGTAAATTTAATTCATTTATTGTCCTGGAAGCACTCCCACGTCATGAATATCTGTTTCATTAAAAAAAACAGTGATAAAAATAAAAAGCAAGCATCAATTACACTGATATTCCCGATTTTTTTGAACAACACTAATAATATCCAAACTTTTGTTATAGAGTGTTGGCAGGAGTACTGGAAGGTGCTGAAGGCTGCAGGGGTAGAAGGCAAAAGGGGCACTTAGCTGTCTACTACCATAACTGAAACATATCGATGACACAAGATGTATATAGTATATATGTGAGTTACATTTGGAATGACTGCACAGAAGTTCATAGAAATGTACAAATGAATGTTGTACCTGTATGGTATGTGATTCAGTAGCCATAGATTCAAAAGTTAGAGAAAAAAGTCCTGCAGTGATGTCACACTTACTGTTGTCACACAGACAGCAACCACCACAGAAGGGGGGTGGGAAGCTGTTAAACACATCATTTAAACACTTCATTTGGACCTTAGAAACATGTGTAAATGAAGTGTTAACAGGTTACCACTGCTCTTTTGTGGTGACTGCTGATTACTGTTAAAGCTCTACTCACACACCAGAGCATATCAGTAGTAACAGGTGCTGTACTACTTAATAAAAGCTTGTTAAGAAGCTTTCCAATATCAGAATAGCACTTGAAAAGCATGATTTTCTGCAAATTTGGAGTATAATTACAGTTATCCACACACAGCAAGTCATTCCCCGGGATTCATGAAGCTCAGCGCAAGGCCGGTGTAAGGCTTACGCCGGCAGTGCAGTGAATAATTGGCGTAGCAGCGCCATATGCATAGTAATGAGTGCGCGCCGCAACCACAGACACGTGCGGAGGGCACGTGAGCGAGCCCAAGTAGGATGCGTCCGGAGGCGTGGCCAAGCCAGCAGGCGATGAGCAACCTAAAGTGCTGACTTCCACAGGCCGCCTGCAATAGTAACCGCACCAGCCAGGGCCCGTGGATAATGAAACGTACGCAGACTATGCAACATAGTACCCATTCACACAAAACGGAGAACCAAACATTAACCCACGAAGTCCAAAGTGTACCCGTCCAAGGAACAAAGGATACGCGTAATACCGTGTCCGTCCCGCAATGCACTGTCAGTGGGCATACCCAGTGAAGGTGTACCGCAGCATGTCAGCGCGCCGCACCGACATAGAAGTAGCGACATGGGCATGGTCACCAGCAGTAGTGAGAGTACACAGCCGGGTAGCCATGTCGATATAACAACAAGAAGGAAACAAGATACCCTAAACACAGGCAAACATGTGCATAGCAACATGTACTACACCCAGCAACGTGCTCATCGCATACACATAGGACGGCGTATGCCTAAGCGTAATATCCAGAAGCGGAACTCATGCATGCAAATGTAATACACAACAGCCCCGTCATAGCATGTAACCCGCACCCATGTACGACCGTGCACCCAACCCAGCTAGCAGCCTTATGCAGCTACACACCTACACACAATGGGCATACCTGAAATGTAGTAAGAAGTATTGTCCTAGGCAGTGCCACGCGGGCAAATATGTACCCCACATGTTAACATCCCACCTCAGGTACAGATATCCAAATGGCTGCATGTGAATGTGTCGGCAGAATGTGTACATCCCGCATGTGGTATGGACCTGTCGAAACCCCATAGGCGTGCACACGCCACGGTGCCCATAACTGTACACATCTGGACAAGGCGGTATGTTCAGCCACCGTATCGATGATTAGCTATGCAGACATGTCAAACACAACACATATGGCGGAACATCTGCCCACCAAGCAGGACGCCCCAACAGGGTGCCACAGGCACAGAAGGGGAAGGTGGGACATCACATGTTGAGAGTAGCATTGCTGGATGGCCAAACACCCACGGCCAACGCAAAGGACGGAATAACATGTATATGCCTGGATGGATGGGTATGTCATAGCATGGGAATAGGCCAAGCTATCCACCATAATAGCCATGCGTACCAGATACAAACAGCCAGTAACATGCAGTAGTAATGCAGGAAGGCATACACGACTGTGGGAATAGCACAGGACATATGGCACGTGCCAAGTGTAGATGCATGACACAAATGTCCAGGATGGGGCCCCCTGCAAAGAGGAACATGTGCCAACCCCACCTCCCACAGATGTACCGGCAGTGAAAACACATGCCAAACACACACCAACACTACCGTCCATCCCACGACAGCAACGGAGGCTGGTCAAAGACCACCATGACGCGTGCACAAACAGGGACACGTGGAACCGTTGCCTTAACACCCCCCCCCTCAGGCCAAAGAATAATAGAATGGACATATGCATGTAATGCTGTGAAGGATGTGTGGTAGTCCTCAGTATCACAGAGGTAGGTACACAGATACACTGTAATCAACTGTGACGTATGTGTACTGTAGACAGCATACCTGCAGGTAATACATAGTTCAATCACGTGCCACAGAAATATACACATAAGAATGAGGATAGGGGATAGACAAGTGTGAATGGGACAAACTATGAACATAGGTTCATAGGTCCATAGGTACAGAGTAGGCTATCTACCCAAGGGCAGCCATAACCCTAGGCCACAGTTATGTTACCTTTGCCAACCCTCCAGTCTGGAGATAAAATGCCTATTATATTGCTGTACCTCTGTCAAGCAGTGACAATGATGTAATCCCTGGGGTATATCTGCAATCCCCAATCCAATGGACAAGATCCCACTCGAACAAGGCTAGCAAGGTTCTCTGCCTCACATGTACTGTGATGTTGTTCCACAGCATAGTGAGTGTCTGGGTGATGTATGTGTCACTCCAACACATTCTATTAATGACCGTGTCAAGGTTCACGTCACCTGCCCTTGTGGTTCTGAGGGATGTAGATCCAGTAGGTGAAGCATAGTCATCAAATATGGGTCGACATGGCCTCGTATGTCAGGCACAGGTCACCACTGAACAAGTGGTATGTGACTGAATGGAGCAGGAGTCCTTACAGTGGGGCAGCATAACACAAATCCCTGACACCCTGCATCTGTCTGACGATGAACCTATGGGGCCTTCCCAGCTGCTGTAGGTGTCGGGTCAGATACCTTCCGAACTGGGCAATGTACTCAATCATAGGTCTAATGAGTAATGAGTACAAGGAGACGATGACCTACCCTGATCTAGATGTGAATCCCTGCACGATCAGGTGGGCAATGTAGAAGTTCTACCGAACCACCATAGCAACGTGTGTGTCGAACGAATGGTGACTGACAACCTGGGTCCCCAGATCCCTGGTAATTCACCCCGTGATCAGTGGACTGCCACCCATATGGCGGACAGGGGTGACCTTGTTCTTCCCGATGGGTATGACTATGCATAACCCAGCATTTAGCTGTAGGCCATGTCCCTGACAGCAGATATCCATATCTGTGAGGCCCCTCTGAAGGATATCTGTGTCAGATGTCCGTCCCACTATGGCACCCAGTTCGCAGTCATCTACAAACAATGTCAGCCCTAACCCCCCTGTGTGTGCTTGTACTTTGGAAATGTAGATGTAGAAAAATAGTGGACCCAGGGCAGAGCCCCGTGGGACACCGCCTGTGACATGCAGTAAGTCTGACATGCTGCCAGCAACTATGACCGCGTGGGTTGTGTCACCTAGCCAGTATGCAACCCATCCTGCGATGTACGTGTTCACATCCAAGCCGATGAGTTTATCAATGATACCCGAGGAGGGTATTGTGTTGAAGGCCTTTGCCAGGTCGAGGTAGGCTGTATGGACTGCATGACCCTCATCAATGGCCTCGGAGACTGTCCCTAAAACGTCAACCAGGTTTTAAACGCATGATCTGCCCCTGACCAAGCCAAACTGGGTTGGATGCAAAGTATGCAGGTCCCCTATGTTGTCATCTATGGGCTGCAGTATGATCCTTCCCCATGTCTTTCCAGATAAGGCATCTCATGCTAATGGGACGTTAATAACCAGGGTCAGTGGAGGCACTGCCCCTGCGAAGTGGGACTACAGTCGCCGTGCGCCACAACTTGGGTACGTTACCCGAGGTGAGGCTAAGATCAAACAGCTGTCCTAACTGTGGGTCTAATTCCTCAATGAGATCGTGGAGTACACAGTTGGAACACCAGCTGGTCCCATGGATGCTGTGTTCACTACCTTGGAGAGAGCATGTCCCACCTGTGCGTTACAGAACATTCGGGAGCCACAATCCGCTGGTACAGACATCTCTCCATGTGGGGGGGGGGGTGGAGATGTCTTCACCGAACCTGTCAGCCCGTATGTTGGCAATGTGTGTATGTTCAGTACACTTCACATCATTGCGAACCCAGTCAGAGCATATCTGGGAGTTACCTCCCAGGTGTCCAGCATAGCTAATGAAGGCCGTATGATTGTCTGTCGAGTCCTTGGAGATATATCTGTGGAACCTGCCCCGGATTATGTCATGAGAGCTTGTAGCTCTTCACATATAATGAGCAAGGGTGTCATACCCCACAAGGAGTCTGCTCTGTCTTGTAGTAGCCACCTCCTCTCGTTGTACAGCTTGGCTATTGCTGGGGTACACCACACTGGATGCTTGGCATTGGTACAAAGAACCACAGTTGGGTAGGGGAATGCCTGATCCATGCAGTCCTGTAGGTGCCGGTAGAAGGCATATGTAAGTGATGCAGTGGCTTGAGTAATGTTGACCACTGGCTAAGGGTCGTTAAAGGAGACCACAGTAGTGTTTAGAATTGTGAATTCGGCCTTTGAGAAAGCCATGTGTATGGTAACCGGCACCACCCACAGCATCGTATGTCAATAGCAGAAGCTATTGTCCAAATAACATAAGATTAACTTTATTATTAAAATATGTATTATTATTCATTTAATGATATGTTTCTGCTAATTACATTTGCAAATGCCCGGTAAGACCGGGCCAAAGTGCTCGTGATCCACCTGTTATGGTGGTGACATTCTGACAAGAAAGTGGCAATACTTCCCTACTGGGACCTCTGGGGATTATTTAAAGCAGTTGTTAACCTGCATCATTGGATGTACACCATTTGGTCTCAGTTTTGGAAAACCTGGTTTACGTAGCACTACACACTATGGGTAGTCAAACAGACAACCCCGATTGGGGAACATACAGCTGCAGTCAAAACCACTGTCCAGATGGACACAGTACAACAAGTTCTACACTTTACATATGCACATTGGTGTCCATTGTAGGACCCCAAATATTGTTCCGTACGCTATATCATCCAGCTGCTGCCATTCCACCGAGAAGAAGCGACAGCCGTGACTATGGCACAGCTAGACATATGCATCACCAGCGTGTTTAAGGTTGATGACAAGTGTCCATGAAATGCAGGACATATGAACAGAAATCCCCAGATTGCCGAGTCCATAGACGTGCATCCACATCCCATTCCCACACACATGAAGGATGTGCAATGGGTACCGTCGAGGGTTGCAGCCATGGGATGGTGGGTATGCAGAAATGGGGCTCGGTGTTGATTGGCAGATAATCCGTTGTCCCGCCCCGTGGGAGGGATGTGGGTATAGCACATGCGTTACTCCCCACTAATAATGCAAATCATCCACCGGAGAATGCTAAATGCAGCTGTGAAATGTGTACAGCCCTATACCAGTGTCCAGTAGGCAATTCCCATGGACGGATAAACGTACGACCAAGATGGCACCCATAACTGCAAACCCGGTGTAATTCCACAGCTGCAGTAAGGCATAACACAGGAAATACAGATAGGGACCACAGTACACACCCCCCATACAAAGTCAGACCGGCGTGCGAATACCGGCATAGCCAGCACTCAATCTGCCAGCAAGAAAATGGGGATCACTCGCTTCCATACTGCGGAACAAATGGGCGACCTGCGGAACACATACTAATGGCACACCAACAACATCAACTAGGAAGGTTATAGGATGGTTAAGCTATGGCGTACCCACATATAAAGAACATCCTTCAATGAATTAATAGGATCTACATGTTATGGTGGTGTTATTCTGACAATACAGTGGCGGATATTTCCTACTGTGACTTCTGAGGATTATGTAATGCAGTTGCTAACCTGCATCTTTGGATGTACACCATTTGGTTTCAGGTTTGAAAAACCTGGATGTCGTAGCACTACATAATATGTGTAGTCAAACAGACATTCGCGATCGGGGAACATGCAGCAGCAGTCAAACCCACTGGCCAGATGGACACAGTCCAACAGGTTCTACACTTTACATATGCACATCGGTGTCCATTGTAGGACCCAAAAATTTAACCCTATGCAATAAAAACGTGATGGAGGGAGCGACGCTGAAGGTGTAACAGCCGTGACTACGGCACAGTTAGACATATGCACCACCAGCGTGTTTAAGGTTGATGACAGGTGTCCATGAAATGCAGGACATATGAGCAGAAATACCCATATGGCCGAGTCCATAGAAGTGCGTCCACATCCCAGTCCCGCACACATGAATAGTGTGTAATGGGTACCGTTGAGGGCTGCAGCCATGGGATCGTGGGTATGCAGAAATGGGGCTCGGTGTTGTTTGGCAGATAATCCTTAGCATGGAGAACATCGATATCTGTGCAGTAACAGAAACCTGGTTCAAGGCTCCTGAGAGCACCCCAGCACTACTAGGTTATACCTCATACCATGCTTTTCGGCCCCAAAACATGGACCGAACCATAAAAGGAGGGGGAGTATCAATATTCGTCAAAGATACCCACACCTCCAGGTTGGTGGCACAGCACAAAGCATCAGAGACTATCCATGTGCAACTAACGGTGGGTAAAACTGCCTTCCAGTTTATAGCCTGCTACAGACCACCCTCCCAAACCCAGGAACTCCACTTGGCCTTCCTGAGAACACTGGAAAATATGAAGGTCTCTCCAAACACCATTATATTGGGCGACTTCAACTACCCAAACATAGACTGGGAGCATTACTCTAGCTCCAACACCCCAGCCCAAAGGTTCCTAGAATTTATAAACTCAAATGCTATGGAAAAACTTGTTACCACTCCCACAAGAGGGGAAAACATACTGGACCTGATCATCACCAACATGGGGAATCTATGCTCCAGACCAGAAGTGTATCCCTCACTGGTAAGATCAGACCATAAACTAATCTCGCTGGATTTTCACATACCAACCCCACCCCTGCCCAGAAAACCACAGTGATAAACTTCTCCTAAGCAGATTTCACACTCCTCAAAACCGAGGTGGAATCCTTCAAAGCCCCCGGGCCTGTGGAAAATATGGCCCAGACCGCAGAATCCTTTATAAACGCATTCTATGGACACCTTCAGGAATGCATGGATCATGCAATCCCAAATAAAACCAAGACCCAATCCTCCAAAGGCAGGCGTCCTGTCGGGTGGACCTCAGCCATAAACAAACTATACAATAGAAGGAGGAAGCTACTACATGATAGAACAAAATCCCAAAAAGGGTAGGCATCTCTGATCAGTATTAGCAAAAAACTACGGGCACTCATAAAATCGTCTAAGGCCAGCTTTGAGAGAAAAATTGCACAGGACACTAAGGATAATCACAAGACTTACTTTAGTTATGTTAGGAACCTGGGTGGGAATTCCCAGATATGCTCAGAATTCATCCAAAATGACAAAAAATACACCAAACCCACAGACATTGCCAACATCCTACCTGACAGGTTCAGCGCAAACTTCTCCTCCCCCCTCCCCACAAAAGGGCAAATATCTATCCCAGCAGAGTGCTGCCCCCCTGACATCTCAGATGCTCATGTAAGAGCCGCCCTCTCCAAAGCAAAAAACACAGCATCAATGGGACCAGACGGTGTCCCGGCTGCGCCTACATGAACTCCAAGAAGAGCTAAACCCAAACATAAAACTACTGTTCAATATCAGCCTTACTACAGGATATGTACCCAAAGAGTGGCGTACAGCAACAGTGGTCCCTCTCCACAAAGGTGGTGCCTCAATGGATCCTGGAAACTATCGCCCCATAAGCCTGACTAGCTTGGCCTGCAAAGCTATGGAAAGGATCATCATGGACCTTATAAATAAAGATATTGGGGGCCTACAGACACTGGATCCTACCCAGTTCGGATGTGTTAAGGGCAGATCCTGCCTCTTAAACCTGGTCAATTTCTTTGAAACAGTCCCCAAGGCCATTGACGAGGGGAAGGTGGCCCACACAGCCTACCTGGACCTCGCAAAAGCCTTCGATACAATACCCCACTCGGGCATTACAGATAAGCTCACCAGCTTAAATATAAACCCCTATGTCACTAGATGGGTTGCAAACTGGCTCAAGGACAGAACCCACATGGTTAGAATTGCTGGAGCCATGTCAGACTCCAAACCAGTTACAAGTGGCATCCCACAAGGCTCAGTCCTGGGACCTCTCTTGTTCGGTATATATTTCTCAGAGATACAGGCCAACACGGAAGAACTGTGGCTGACCAAGTTCGCAGATGACTGCAAACTGGGAGCCATAATCGACTCTCCAGCCGACACAAGCATCCTCCAAAAGGGCCTCATAGAAACAGACAACTGGTGCCAGAGCCATGGCCTCAAGCTAAATGCCAAAAAGTGTATAGTCATCCCCTTTGGCAAAAACAAAGTGCCCACAAATTACCACATAATTGGTAATCCATTAAGTACAGAAGAAGTAATTAGGGACCTGGGGACCCAAGTAGATAGCAATCTCTCATTTGACAACCACGTGGCCAAAGTGGTTAGAAAAACATTTTATATAGCCCACCTAATCATGAAGGGATTCACATCTAGATCAGGGGAGGTCATCATGCCTCTTTACTCATCCCTCATCAGGCCCATAATTGAGTATAATGCCCTTTTGGGATGTACCTTACCAGACACCTGCAGCAACTGGAAAGACCCCAAAAGTACCTCACCAAGAGGATCAAAGGGCTCAAAAGTCTCTCCAGCTCTACTCAGTGGCATACCGCCTGCTCAGAGGCGATCTGTGCCTGACGATAAAGCCATGTCCAACCCGGAATTAATGGACATGCTGCACCTCAGAAAATCCAAATCCCATCGAGCTACGCGCTCGAGAGACTTGAACCTCAGCACTGAAATAAATAGGACATGCTGGAGGGACATAACCCAGAGGCTCCTTCACTCTGGAATAAAATCCCGTCCAGGTTAGGCAGAGTCCCTCATTGACTCTCTTCAAGAGGAATCTTGATGAGTGGATGAGGATCATAGGTTTACCCTGGGTATCACTTCTGTATCACTGTTAGACAGAGGCACAGTATACTAACCTCGAAAAAGGGCATAGCAAAATTAATTTAAAATGGGTGGCTAAAGCCAAACACACTCTGGCTAGGCTTATAAATGCCCTAGGGCAGATAGCCTAGTATGAACCTATGAACCTATGAACCTATTTTTATCCAATGTATCAGCCTACTACTTTGCTTTACCACTGTGATCCTATATATTGTGTCTACTGCTAACTATGCTGACACAATAGCCTCATGCAGGACTGAGATGGTCAGACATTTTCCAGTCTGATAGCTCTTAAGGGGTACCTTTCATCCCTACCACCATTGCACTTCTAGGTAATCTAAGGCCTGAGCAAACTATTTTGCATGCATGTTATATAAGTGCAACTTCAGGTATTGCCAGGGTAGCCAAATACCTTTCAGAATGCAGTAGTGCAACATCCTAGATTCCTCCGGGGTGCAGTGCTGCCCTGATTGGTTCCACTCTTTCCCACCAAGATGTGAAAACAAGCCACTGACTGCTCCATTTATCTCCTACTGACCCTCCAATGTCATAGATGACATTTAAACCCCTGTTATTGACAGCATTACTGGGTGCAAAAGCTCAACACTACTGCATCAGCCTTTGTATCATCCATTTAATAGCAAAGTCATTTTTCTGAGTTCAGCTTCTTTCCAATTAAGTATGACTCGTTATTAGTTCTCAACAGTTAATGAGCAGATTACTAGAATTTTGAATCAGTTATTCTGAATTATATACTTCTTCCTAGAAAAACTCAGGATAGAAAAATGGACAGTTCTGTATCAATAAAGAAAGATGTTAAGCAGTCTGCCAGAGTACTGCAATTGTCTTTACCTGTTCTGCTCCAGTACAGGCATTGTTTTGTTCCAGGTAGACATGAAACCCTGCCATTAAATCATTGTCTAGCACTGTCTTTGGCAAATTTACTGCCTACACCATAGAATAGAGGGATAAAGCCCTATGGTCTAGGTGGCCTTGAGTTCAATTAGTGTCTCTGATGTCTGTGGCACTGGCAGTGGTGGATGGGCATGCCCATCCTGTGAGGGGACAGGAGGCATGTATGCTCACAATACATGTCAAAGTTTGATTTCTCTGGTGGAGACTTGGGAGACAACTTCAAGGTGCAGCTTAAGGATGGGTCATCCTGCTGATCACAACCTTTTGTGGAAGTGAGGTGTGGTCCAGTGCTGATGCCCATTTCACCTCCTAAGTATGAGAAGCTGTGCAAGATGGCTATGGCTTACACTACTGTTATTTTATGATGGAAATGTTCGAATTTGGCAGTTTTGTCATTATTGGTTCATGCATTTTGTTTCATTGCCTACTGGAAAAATGTTCAAGCAATACATTTAAAATGGGCTCTAAGTCTAACAAGTGTGCTGTATTATACAAGGAATATAATTTAATAAAGTCAGGAAAGTGTATCAAAGAACACATGCATGTGTCTTGCTTTGTGTGCAAGGGGCCTATGATTTGAAAACAGCCTAAAGATAATCTTTATCCACCACTGGCCAGATGCATTTTCTTTGGATGTGGTGTGGCTTTCAATGCTGTTTCAATGAATGTGAGTTGCAAGGGCAGAGAAGTTTTAATGCTAAGTCTATTTTCATTGTGAGACAATATTGCTTGCTTTGTTTAACAGATGTCTAATAGTGCTTGTGCATTGTGCTATAAAATGTAAAAATAAAATCCAAATAATCATTGTAGAAGTAAAGCAGTATGGACACATTAGTGTTTATGTTAAATGGGGTGAAATAGCCAGGTAATGGGACATTGGAATGGCTGCAGGCTGCAGGGGGACTTTGGTGCCATATTTTAATTGTCTGTTCTTCAGTTTGCGTTTGAAAGTTGGTATCCCACAATTCCATGTGAGTGGGCGGAGTTATGTAATTATGCATGCAACTTTTATGTTAATAAGCGTACAGATTTGTACCTATTTTTCATGGGTCTTGTCCAGATTTTTGATGTTTCCAAGTTGAGAGGTATGTTGCTGTATCCTGTAGTGCTATTTTTGGGGTAAGGCACTGAACCAATTTTCAACATACTTCAGATGATGATAGCTTATATTAATGTTAAACATCCAAGAAGATCTTATCCAAATAATTATACATTCAAATGTTCAAAAAGTGTCATCTCTGTAAATTTAATTCATTTATTGTCCTGGAAGCACTCCCGTCATGAATATCTGTTTCATTAAAAAAACAGTGATAAAAATAAAAAGCAAGCATCAATTACACTGATATTCCGATTTTTTGAACAACACTAATAATATCCAAACTTTTGTTATAGAGTGTTGGCAGGAGTACTGGAAGGTGCTGAAGGCTGCAGGGGTAGAAGGCAAAAGGGGCACTTAGCTGTCTACTACCATAACTGAAACATATCGATGACACAAGATGTATATAGTATATATGTGAGTTACATTTGGAATGACTGCACAGAAGTTCATAGAAATGTACAAATGAATGTTGTACCTGTATGGTATGTGATTCAGTAGCCATAGATTCAAAAGTTAGAGAAAAAAGTCCTGCAGTGATGTCACACTTACTGTTGTCACACAGACAGCAACCACCACAGAAGGGGGGTGGGAAGCTGTTAAACACATCATTTAAACACTTCATTTGGACCTTAGAAACATGTGTAAATGAAGTGTTAACAGGTTACCACTGCTCTTTGTGGTGACTGCTGATTACTGTTAAAGCTCTACTCACACACCAGAGCATATCAGTAGTAACAGGTGCTGTACTACTTAATAAAAGCTTGTTAAGAAGCTTTCCAATATCAGAATAGCACTTGAAAAGCATGATTTTCTGCAAATTTGGAGTATAATTACAGTTATCCACACACAGCAAGTCATTCCCGGGATTCATGAAGCTCAGCGCAAGGCGGTGTAAGGCTTACGCCCGGCAGTGCAGTGAATAATTAGTAGCAGCGCCATATGCATAGTAATGAGTGCGCCGCAACCACAGAACGCGTCGCGGAGGCGTGAGCGAGCCCAAGTAGGATGCGTCCGGAGGCGTGGCCAAGCCACCAGGCGATGAGCAACCTAAAGTGCTGACTTCCACAGGCCGCCTGCAATAGTAACCGCACCAGCCAGGGCCCGTGGATAATGAAACGTCGCAGACTATGCAACATAGTACCCATTCACACAAAACGGAGAACCAAACATTAACCCACGAAGTCCAAAGTGTACCCGTCCAAGGAACAAAGGATACGCGTAATACCGTGTCCGTCCATAATGCACTGTCAGTGGGCATACCCAGTGAAGGTGTACGCAGCATGTCAGCGCCGCACCGACATAGAAGTAGCGACATGGGCATGGTCACCAGCAGTAGTGAGAGTACACAGCGGGTAGCCATGTCGATATAACAACAAGAAGGAAACAAGATACCTAAACACAGGCAAACATGTGCATAGCAACATGTACTACACCCAACAACGTGCTCGCATACACATAGGGCGGCGTATGCCTAAGCGTAATATCCAGAAGCGAACTCATGCATGCAAATGTAATACACAACAGCCCCATAGCATGTAACCCGCACCCATGCGACCGTGCACCCAACCCAGCTAGCAGCCTTGCAGCTACACACCTACACACAATGGGCATACCTGAAATGTAGTAAGAAGTATTGTCCTAGGCAGTGCCACGCGGGCAAATATGTACCCCACATGTTAACATCCCACCTCAGGTACAGATATCCAAATGGCTGCATGTGAATGTGTCGGCAGAATGTGTACATCCGCATGTGGTATGGACCTGTCGAAACCCATAGGCGTGCACGCCACGGTGCCCATAACTGTACACATCTGGACAAGGCGGTATGTTCAGCCACCGTACCGATGATTAGCTATGCAGACATGTCAAACACAACACATATGGCGGAACATCTGCCCACCAAGCAGGACGCCCCAACAGGGTGCCACAGGCACAGAAGGGGAAGGTGGGACATCACATGTTGAGAGTAGCATTGCTGGATGGCCAAACACCCACGGCCAACGCAAAGGACGGAATAACATGTATATGCCTGGATGGATGGGTATGTCATAGCATGGGAATAGGCCAAGCTATCCACCATAATAGCCATGCGTACCAGATACAAACAGCCAGTAACACGCAGTAGTAATGCAGGAAGGCATACACGACTGTGGGAATAGCACAGGACATATGGCACGTGCCAAGTGTAGATGCATGACACAAATGTCCAGGATGGGGACCCTGCAAAGAGGAACATGTGCCAACCCACCTCCCACAGATGTACGGCGGTGAAAACACATGCCAAACACACACCAACACTACCGTCCATCCCGACAGCAGCGGAGGCTGGTCAAAGACCACCATGACGGCGTGCACAAACAGGGACACGTGGAACCGTTGCCTTAACACCCCTCAGGCCAAAGAATAATAGAATGGACATATGCATGTAATGCTGTGAAGGATGTGTGGTAGTCCTCAGTATCACAGAGGTAGGTACACAGATACACTGTAATCAACTGTGACGTATGTGCACTGTAGACAGCATACCTGCAGGTAATACATAGTTCAATCACGTGCCACAGAAATATACACATAAGAATGAGGATGGGGATAGACAAGTGTGAATGGGACAAACTATGAACATAGGTTCATAGGTCCATAGGTACAGAGTAGGCTATCTACCCAAGGGCAGCCATAACCCTAGGCCACAGTTATGTTACCTTTGCCAACCCTCCAGTCTGGAGATAAAATGCCTATTATATTGCTGTACCTCTGTCAAGCAGTGACAATGATGTAATCCCTGGGGTATATCTGCAATCCCCAATCCAATGGACAAGATCCCACTCGAACAAGGCTAGCAAGGTTCTCTGCCTCACATGTACTGTGATGTTGTTCCACAGCATAGTGAGTGTCTGGGTGATGTATGTGTCACTCCAACACATTCTATTAATGACCGTGTCAAGGTTCACGTCACCTGCCCTTGTGGTTCTGAGGGATGTAGATCCAGTAGGTGAAGCATAGTCATCAAATATGGGTCGACATGGCCTCGTATGTCAGGCACAGGTCACCACTGAACAAGTGGTATGTGACTGAATGGAGCAGGAGTCCTTACAGTGGGGCAGCATAACACAAATCCCTGACACCCTGCATCTGTCTGACGATGAACCTATGGGGCCTTCCCAGCTGCTGTAGGTGTCGGGTCAGATACCTTCCGAACTGGGCAATGTACTCAATCATAGGTCTAATGAGTAATGAGTACAAGGAGACGATGACCTACCTGATCTAGATGTGAATCCCTGCACGATCAGGTGGGCAATGTAGAAGTTCTACCGAACCACCATAGCAGCGTGTGTGTCGAGCGAATGGTGACTGACAACCTGGGTCCCCAGATCCTGGTAATTCCCCGTGATCAGTGGACTGCCACCCATATGGCGGACAGGGGTGACCTTGTTCTTCCCGATGGGTATGACTATGCATAACCCAGCATTTAGCTGTAGGCCATGTCCCTGACAGCAGATATCCATATCTGTGAGGCCCCTTTGAAGGATATCTGTGTCAGATGTCCGTCCCACTATGGCACCCAGTTCGCAGTCATCTACAAACAATGTCAGCCCTAACCCCTGTGTGCTTGTACTTTGGAAATGTAGATGTAGAAAAATAGTGGACCCAGGGCAGAGCCCCGTGGGACACCGCCTGTGACAGGCAGTAAGTCTGACATGCTGCCAGCAACTATGACCGTGGGTTGTGTCACCTAGCCAGTTTGCAACCCATCCTGCGATGTACGTGTTCACATCCAAGCCGATGAGTTTATCAATGATACCCGAGGAGGGTATTGTGTTGAAGGCCTTTGCCAGGTTGAGGTAGGCTGTATGGACTGCATGACCCTCATCAATGGCCTCGGAGACTGTCCCTAAAACGTCAACCAGGTTTAAGCATGATCTGCCCCTGACCAAGCCAAACTGGGTTGGATGCAAAGTATGCAGGTCCCCTATGTTGTCATCTATGGGCTGCAGTATGATCCTTCCCCATGTCTTTCCAGATAAGGCATCTCATGCTAATGGGACGTTAATAACCAGGGTCAGTGGAGGCACTGCCCCTGCGAAGTGGGACTACAGTCGCCGTGCGCCACAACTTGGGTACGTTACCCGAGGTGAGGCTAAGATCAAACAGCTGTCCTAACTGTGGGTCTAATTCCTCAATGAGATCGTGGAGTACACAGTTGGAACACCAGCTGGTCCCATGGATGCTGTGTTCACTACCTTGGAGAGAGCATGTCCCACCTGTGCGTTACAGAACATTAGGAGCCACAATCCGCTGGTACAGACATCTCTCCATGTGGGGGGGGGGGTGGAGATGTCTTCACCGAACCTGTCAGCCCGTATGTTGGCAATGTGTGTATGTTCAGTACACTTCACATCATTGCGAACCCAGTCAGAGCATATCTGGGAGTTACCTCCCAGGTGTCCAGCATAGCTAATGAAGGCCGTATGATTGTCTGTCGAGTCCTTGGAGATATATCTGTGGAACCTGCCCCGGATTATGTCATGAGAGCTTGTAGCTCTTCACATATAATGAGCAAGGGTGTCATACCCCACAAGGAGTCTGCTCTGTCTTGTAGTAGCCACCTCCTCTCGTTGTACAGCTTGGGTATAGCTGGGGTACACCACACTGGATGCTTGGCATTGGTACAAAGAACCACAGTTGGGTAGGGGAATGCCTGATCCATGCAGTCCTGTAGGTGCCGGTAGAAGGCATATGTAAGTGATGCAGTGGCTTGAGTAATGTTGACCACTGGCTAAGGGTCGTTAAAGGAGACCACAGTAGTGTTTAGAATTGTGAATTCAGCCTTTGAGAAAGCCATGTGTATGGTAACCGGCACCACCCACAGCATCGTATGTCAATAGCAGAAGCTATTGTCCAAATAACATAAGATTAACTTTATTATTAAAATATGTATTATTATTCATTTAATGATATGTTTCTGCTAATTACATTTGCAAATGCCCAAGACCGGGCCAAAGTGCTCGTGATCCACCTGTTATGGTGGTGACATTCTGACAAATGCA
>NC_056751.1:166348553-166432242 GCF_019279795.1 Protopterus annectens | reverse complement strand
TCGTACATGTACAGGCATGTACAACAGTCACGTACCACTGCTACCCCTACATGACGGATATGCAGTACATGTGTCGGTACAGCAACTGTCACATGTAGTCGTGCAATGCCCCCCTACCTACATGGCGTGGTACTGCCTGTGGGGGATATGCGTCTGCATCCATGTATGGCCATAGCTGACAGTTGTACATCGATATGTGCAACATACCTCCCTTTGTGTTCTCTTGGGTGCATGTCCAACATGGCTCCGCATTGTTTGTGTCTGTCACACAGTCATTGTTATACATGGTTTACATGCCAGCCATGGCGTACTGTGTGTGATTCCATGTACTTCATTGGGATACCGGCATTATACATTATGACGGCGTATTCCAGCCATCACATAGCCTTCCTAGATGACACTGTTAGCCAGCCAGTAGGAGGTGTTCCGCCATCTGCACATAGGTCACACAGTACGAGGGCGGCTGACACCCGTTCTGGGGACAGAGTTCTGACAGCTGTGGATGGGTGTGATGCCGTCGACAACCATGACTGCACCTGATGGTCACATCTGTATGGGTAACATTCACAACACACACCTACCTTCACGTAGCAACACATCATCCACAACAATGGACATTCCTGCCAGAACAATGTGCGCAGTATGTCTGTATGACCACTGCAGGCACCACTGGTGGCCCCCAGCATGGCAGCCAACAGCACCAGTGTATATCCCGTGGAACCATGGGTTACACCATTCACAGCACACCTGTCTCAGATAACCCTGTTGTGGATCACAGTGCAGTTCCACACATCATGTTACACTAGGCATCATGCACTGATATGTTGCGGACGTGTGAACGGCTGTGCAGCTCAACATATGCACACATGACACATCACCTGGTACAACATGTCTGTCATACCACATGTTATTGTGACCGCCCTGTGATGGCATTATACAGGCTACGTGTACTGGGACATGTGATGGCTCACCGGTATATTCACCCTCTGGGTGTGTGTCTAACCAAGTGTACGGTAGGTGGTGGTCTGAACACGAGGACACTGTACATTGACCTACTCTGTCACTGCAACTGTTGACTATGCTCATACTGTACTTATACAGGCATGTGGTATCAGACCACTATGACAGTCCTGGTCGACCACACTGCTGTTGCACACATGACCTGCGGACATCTGCCTGAGGTGTGGAGCACACATGTACATTTTCACATGCTATACTGCCTCTGTGGCGGTGTCACATGACTGTCTACAGCAGGGCTGTCACAGGCAGGCACGGCATGCGGTCATGTGGGACAATGCTTGCACCTTCCACTGTGCTGCACACAAGCAAGGCACACACACTAGTGCACGACTCACATTTATCTGCAGTGCCTGGGACCTGCCTCCATGCTCTGCACAGCACACCTGCAAGTACAGATTGTACACGGATCATACCTCACAAGCACATACCTGGACTGCAACACACACAGGTGAGGGGATCCCACATCACACAATGTTTTGCACACATACTGGATATTTGCCAAACACAATGCATCGTAGGTGCTCCATGTTCAGATACCCATGTTTGTGACCACTACACACATTGTAACACGCAACAGAGCTTACACTGTACACCACAGGTTACATGCTGTCTGTGTTGTCATACTGTACATTGGGCCTCAGACAGCTGCTACTGCCATGTGCTGACAGCAACCCACACTTCCCTAGAGTGAGCACCCATGTACCCACACATGCTTGGGCATGCACTCCACCTAGCTGGGTGACACATTACACAACACATACCATACCTACACTACCCTCAGCATGCACAATACCTCCATGTGTCTGGTGTGTTAAACCTGGGGTTATCCCCCCTTTGGTAGATGAACATATATGCTTCACAGCCCTGTTAGCCACACCCTGGACACACACCCATCGCAGCATACATGGTACATGTGTTCTACAGCCGGTACAACTGCCGTGGGCTGACAGGGGTTGTTAATGGCATGGCACCCCGGCAGATGGACAGTCTACATGACTATGCTGACACATATCACAGTGCACTTCCGTAGCATGTACGCAATGGTAGGGACCATGCTATTCCACACAGAGACATGGCGGTACTGGCCTTTTCACAGACGCCACAGTGGTGGTCATGTTCCATGCACATCTGCTGTATGGGCACATGTGCAGGCTGTTGCACGGTGGGTATATTCACATGTGTGGGGTGCATCACTTGACAGCCATGGTGAGTCATCGTGGTCCATCACATGCTCCAAGGCTAGCTACCTACACATGACTGCTGCACATTGCAGTGTGGGTCCTCAGGCAGTGTGGTGGTATGTCTGTGTTGTTTGGCTACATCCACATTCGATGTCGCGTACAACAGTCACCCAGGCATTGCTGACTGAGATAATGTTGGCAACATGCCAGGCAATGGTGTACCTACCAACAATACACACTCTCACTCACTACAGGGTTGCAATCCATACATGGACATCGTAATGTCCCTGTGGACACATACATGGTACTGCCATGCACACGTTATGTCCTAAGACACTGTCCCGATGTCACCTTCTGTGCTCCCTAGCTGTTATGTCCCGCCAACCTGTTTGGTATGTGTCTCCACACCAGCCCATTGACTTCACTGCTAGCCTGTTGTCGGACAATGTGTACCTTGACCGTCACACTGCCGCATCTATCGCACTACACATGGGTGGCACTGCATTGCACGTGTGGGACTGCATTCGTACACCCATGACTGGGCCATTCTGTATGGCACTGGGGCACATCCTCACAAACGTGCTTCACACACTCATTGATGACCTCCATGCCTTTACTGGCACCCTTGTTGGGCTTCTGTGTGCCACAGCACGCCACATACACATGCTGGCCACCTGTCATACCATTGCATGGGTGTTTGGTGTAGTACAGAGGGCAACAGATCAGACATTGTCCTCAGATTGGCCTTCAGCACCATTCCACATTCTGGTATTGGCAATGTACACATCCACCGTCACATCATACCCTGTGTCTCAGGATGTTAGGCTGTATGACTCCTGGGCAGGACACACAGTGGTGCCAGCATATCATGCTACCTACTACATGTCAGGTACATGTGGCATTACACAGTCCTCAGTCATGGGGCCCCTCATGTTCACTATTTGCTTACATACACAACATGCTGTCACAGAGTACTGTCCATGCCTAGATATCCCACATCTACATACCTGGCACCATTATAGCTCCACCAGCTCATACAGATAACAACTGTATGGGTGTCGGTGTGGCAGATACATCATGTGGGTGTCATGGCATCAGGATGCATGACACATGGTGCATGCACATCACCTTTGCATGGCAACATTCATCCACTGAGTATCACATGGATACTATCCCCACATGCATATCAAATTGTACATGGTTGCTGTACACACACATGCCCCACATGGTGCTGTGGTTGCCATATTCCACTGTGGCATGGGTACACATCTGCAGGGCCACACCTATCTGTACTGTGTATGTTGCTGGTACATAGGTAGCCATTGTACCTGTGGCATACACACATCTACACACGGGCAGGGTTACAATACCACATTCGTGGTGTACCTTCCACGACGGCTACGACTTTACATGGCACAGCATTATCATGCCATGATGTGTACCAGGCTCAGACAGTTTACATCTGCGGCTGACTGATGGGTAACACATCTGTACACATATGCATACCACATACACAGGGGTGTCTTCTGCTCTGACATGGACCATGTCCTCCACATTACTGATGCATGTAGTACTCATACATGGCAATTGCAGTGGGCAGTGTGAACGCACCAGTCATGGATATGTGCACACATGCCACATTGCATGGGCTGGGCTTCTGTGTTACTTACGCAGACACAACACACACCGTGCTGAGGAACATAGGTCCTGTGCACATCCCACAAGGACACACAGTGGCACTGTTCATGTGATAGCTCCCTTGCTATTTGAGTGACACGTAGTCATGGTACCACCACAGCAGCATTACTGTGTAGACATGCAGTTGACACCCACCTCTTCTGTTCACTGGACACTACCATGGGGAGGTGACACTACTGTGTCCACTGCACATGTGTTTACACATGGACCTGCCGGACTTCATTGTTGCCCACATTGCACCTGCTACAGATCGTTTATCCATGGTTACTTGGTGTTCCTTCCATTTCGGATGGCTATTATGCTACTACTCTGTCCCATATGTACAGGCCATACATATCCTGTTATTGTACATACCAATAGGCCATAACTCCATTATGCATGATATGCCTGTGATACTGTGTATGATGTCTGTCATATCCACCATGACAGCTTTACATTACACATAGTTGACATAGTATCCCCTACTGCAAGGCATACGTGCACGTCGTGCGCACATTACATATGACATCGACGGTATATGCCCATACACATGTGTGCTGTGACAGTATACATACATGTCCTATCCCCTGCTATGGCACTTCCTTGTTGGACATCCACTGCCAGCATCGGCGTGTGGTGTGGCATTGTTCTGTGTTCTGCCCCCCTGTGGCAGCCCTTGTGTTATCCCAGCTGTGTACATGATGTCCCACTGCTGTGCACACGGTGTCCACAGTCATTGGTATGCTCAGCAGGATAGCACTACATAACCACCTTTCACCACTCTCTGCATTATGTACAAGTATCCTTACTTACAAACACCGTTCACATACAGTGCAGCTTCGTCATACACATCATGCGTTACACACCCGTACATATCGTGGGTTCTACATACCTTTATGTGTTTCCTTCCGTTTTCGTTACATGTCTCGCTATTGCGTTTTCTCACTATATCCATTTGTAGGTTGTAGTTCGGTATGAGCATACGGTTTGAATATCCCGGGAGTCATCCTTATATCCGTCGTTACCTGCAACATGTGGGTTCATCACACCAATGGCTGTTCCTCAGTGTGTACTTGTGCGCATATCACCTGTGCATCTACTCCATTCATACATTATGCGTCGTAACTAGGGCATGGTTGCATTCCTCACCTGGGCGTTGGTTATTTGCCCTACCTTCGTGGAGATGGTCTGTATTGTGTTATGTTATGTGTAACTGCAGCCACTATGTGTGGCGTCAGGTACATTTCGCACTGGTGTTAGCCGTGGATTGTGTGTGTTGGGTATGGTATTCTGTTCGACATGTGGGTGTCCCTGTCCTGACGGGCGTATGTTGATGGCGTCTTGCATTCGGATGTGTAACATAGCTGTTGTATTCCTTTAAACAATGGATGCAAGTATGCATCCGCTGTTGATAGTGTTTCCCACGCGAGATGTTGCAGTTATGCAGCTGTCATTGACTGCCTGTATGTTTGTGCTGCTATTACGGCTTGTATCCCTTTGATATGTGCGATGGGAATATCGGAGGTTGTAGGTGACGGATACGGGTTGTGGGCCTTGCATCTCTACATACACGGTATGCTTGTCTGTGTGCTCCATCCCTGCCTGGGAAGTTGGCAGTTACTTGTCTGTTGTTCTGGGAGTGTAGGTAGTGTTGTTGTCATGTGGTGTTGGTATCGCCTGCGTGTGTGCTTCCTGCATGTATTCCTCCGTCACATCGGTGGTATATCTGCGGTTGTTTGTACGTGACGACTATCCATTGTCATTCTGTCCCAGATATTTACAGTCATTGTGGTCCTGTACTTTGGACGGCCTATTTGCTAGTGGTTGCCACCTCTTCAGGTGGCGATTGCTTGTTTGACACTTGTAGAACAGACAGCGGTGTTTACGGGCCGATACGTGGCCATGATCAGTACCGGGGTAGCATATGCGTATTTCCGCGGTACATAGCTATTGCTGTGTGACTTTGCCAATGTATCATTTTACAATTAGCATATCGGTGTCATACATGCGGTCAGGATTTCTACATACGTCCTTTCCATTTCATGTTGGCTATATTCCTGTGGTACATTCTGGGACATTTTCACTTTGCATCGTTATACATCGCCACACGCCTAGCCAGGGAGGGTCTCTCAGTACTACTTTGGGAGTACTGGTGTACATACGCCTGTGGTTCCTATACTGTATGCCTACACATGTTGTTCCACTCCGCCTGTCACATGGCACCAACATACACATTTTACAGTGGCACACACATTACACTCGCTCAGCGGAACACACAGCACCGTCACCGCTGCGTGCACATACTGCGGCAGTCACAGGGATGGTTGCACACAGTACCTGCGTGGCCCGCATCACCAGCGGCAGTGTCTACCTCCACCCTCATATCATCATAGTATTACCCGCACATGTACTATTACTGTACTGTGGCCTGGCGATCATCCCGACTCGCGGTTATGCATTTAGATATGTTGAGCTTTCCATGGGTGGCGGTTTCCTGTTCTGTTAAACCTCCCGGATGCTCAGGTTGTAGTTCACTATGTTTACTATGTACAGATATCGCATGTTACTTCTCTGTCACCTTGCATCCCTCTCATTCCCTGTCTTACCTGTTGTACTTTATATGTATATGTGTACATATATTTCTATGTGTGTGGTTATATCTATCTCCATATCTGTATATGCACATATGTACATGTCTATATGTATACACCTTGCAGCGAACATGGCAGCATACAGCAACGCCGTCTGCTGTAGGACCCATGTACGGTTCAGGTGTTGGCGTTCCATGCTCCACTAGCTGTTGGGTGTGCAGTGTTTGGGTGCTGCCTATGTTGGAGTCACACATGGGGCCACCCATACGGTACACTTTATGGGTGGCCATGTTTGTGTGCCATCCATTTCACTGTGTGTGCAGGTAGGGAGGTGTCAGTCCATGGGGCCTACGCTGTCAGAGTATGTGCTATACGTTCCCTCTTTGCCAGGGCATAGGCATATTGGGTACGCCTCCGTCTGCCTACTGGGGCTGGCACAGTGTGTTCATGGTCCTGAACCCTCTGTGCCTGTACTGGCCTTGGCAGTTGTGGTGGGCTTTGTGGCCCTTCACCATTATGTCCCTGCAGCAGCTGCTTCCACAGGATCATATTATGTAGCATGGCACATACTATGAATATGTGGGCACATGTGCCTGGGGAGTACTGCAGGGCTCCACCAGATGTATCCAAGCACCGGAACCGTGATTTCAGCATCCCAAACACACGCTCTATGATTATTCTGGTTTGTGTGTGTGCCTCATTATGGCGTTCTTGCATGTGTGTGTGTGCATTTCTGATGGGAGTCATCATCCACGGCTCCAGTGCATAGCCAGCATCCCCCACAAGGTGGCCTTGTGTGATGTCCCCCCTGGTGAATACCTGATACAGCTGTGAGGCATGCCAGATATGGGAGTCGTGGTAGCTTCCAGGGCTGCCAGCACACACATCCATGATAATGCCCTGCGCATTGCACACGACCTGGCAATTGATGGAGGGGAATCCCTTGCGGTTTATGTAGTGTCTACCCTGCTCCCCAGGTGGTGACTTGATTTGTATGTGCGTACAGTCTATCGCACCCAGTACCTCCGGGTATTGTGCCACACGGTGGAAGTGGCGCATATTGCTAGCCAACTCCTCCTGAGATCTGGGGAAGTATATATGCTCATTGGCATGTGGTAACATGGCATCCAGAAACTGGTGTAGTACCCTGGATGCTGATGCCTGTGAGATACCCATTATATCCCCAGTTGGCCTTTGAAAGGTACCTGTGGCCAGTATTCGCAAGCTTACACATACCTTTGTGTCCACTGGGATGGGCTCCCCTCTGTTGTTTCTTGTTCTCAGGCGTGGCCGGCACAGCTCCGCTATTTGCTGTAGAGTGTCCCTATCCACCCTGTAATGCTCTACTATCTCCAGGTCTTGTAGCCCCTGGTAGGTTACCCTTGGTCTGAACACTCTCCTTCTCCTCTGAGGCCTACGGTAGTTGTCGGCACCCTCCTCCACAACTCCGTCTGTCTCTAACACATGCTGATGGATCACGGTCACGGCGGCACCCAACATGTACATTTTAAAAGTTCCCCGTGTGTTTACACCTAGAGTGCGGCGTTTGGGAATACACGGCTGTGTGTTGTGTGCATTCACACTTTATACTGTTGTGCTGTACACCCGGTGATGTCATAGGGTGTGTCTGTGCGGCCGTATCTGTGGATTATCTTCCGTGTTTTACCGTTGGCACTGCAGCGCTGTTGTCTTTGGTGTTGCATTACTCTTGCCTGCATTGTATTAGCTTTCAACCTTACCTTACTGTTTCTGCACGTTGCGCCTACTATTTCCTGGCTTGCATCCTGCAGAGCCCTGTCATGTGTAGTTTCTGGGACATGGCATATCGTGCGTTTTGTCTGCCGCCGCCGTTATGCTGCCTGTCTACTTGGCTCTGCTGTATCGGTTCTTCACTCTTTGCAATCTGCTACCTACCCTACTTTCTTTGCATTCATATGCCTCCCCTATCCCGTTTTGCAGGTTTCTGCATGCAGAGTTGTCAGCTGCCGCCAATTGGCCTTCGTGGGTTGATTGGTGTTGATTGCTCATTACTACTCCAATTTCACTGCTTCCGCATTTCCTCATATTCTCAGCATCACCTTCCTGTATCCGTTATTGTTGACGGGGCAGGCGTCACATGACTGGGTTAAGGGAACGTAGTCATCCTCGTGCATATGCATCTCTGCGCGCATTGTGTGCTCTCAGCTCAACTATTTCCCCACACGCCGGTCCTGCTGCTGTGATGTGCGATGTACAGCCCATGTTTGCTGGGCTCCAGTGTACTTCCTCCTACAGTGGCACACCCCTCCGCGGTTGACATGTATTTCCTCTGAGCCACTCCTCGGTGTATTACCGCTGCACCATTTGGTCCAGCCTTACGCCAGCGGGGATTTTGCGATTCAGTATCATCTGCCTCATTTGCATGGCATTGACTACTAATTCATAGTTACCGCGCCGAACACTGCCGCGACTCCTTGGCAACCCTTGCACCGTGGATGTGGCTTTCCATGCATACCATGGTGTATTGTGTCTTTGAAGCTGATGTGTATTACACTGCTCTTTTATGACATTGTCATATTATTTCATTGTTTAGCACCTTCCGCGGACATGTCCTGGGGTTCTGCTGTGTGTTTCTGTGGACATACCATTTATGTCATTGTTTACGTGTTGTGCATGTTTTCTTTTGACATTCTCTGTGTCTTTCACCATTGGCGTATGGCAACAGTGTGATACCTGACATTGACAGCCTTCCGTTACTCCTATGTCATGTTTGGGTAAATGTAAACCGTTTTTTTTTGGTTTACATTGCCGTGCCCTTATGCTACGCCTGCGCCACTTCGTGGATCGCTATATGCCTTCATTTGCATGGTGCAACAACGCACATGGGGTGTTTAACATACCTACGCCAGAGGCGGCGCAAATCCTGCGCATGCCGGTAGTGCACGTGGATTTGGATCGTACCTGAATCGCTCGGCGGCCATATCTGGCGTTGTAACGCCTAAGCTATGCGTGCGCCTGGTGCAAGGTTCATGAATCCCGGGGATTATCTTTTAAAAATAAGACATAAAATGTATCACAAAGCATCTAGATCCTGGCAGCTTCCACAACTCAGGTTTTAGAATAAGGTTTGACACAGGCTTATGCTATGGACTCACCTGTTTTACAACTGGCCCTACTCTGAAGTGTGGACAGAAGGATCCTATAGCTTGTGCATGTGAAGATGGTGGGGACTGGGAACAGTGAAATTATTATTTCTTAAATTCTCTTCACAATCAAACCTCAGACATAAATATAGAAGGTCATTATAACTTGTTTGGGAATGGATAAAGTGTGGTCATTATTTCTCAACTTTTCTCAGTATTAAAACTCAGAGATTTGCAGAGGGTCACTGTGGATTTTGTGGCACTGGTCATTATTTCTTTAATTTTTCACGCAGTCATACCTCACATGTATGCACACAACATCACTATAGCTTGTGTATTGGCACTGTATTGTCTAGGAGCAACAGGCTGGAATACACAAGTGTGATTTATTTTCCTTTCCTCACAATCACATATCAGAAGTGTATACAGGTGGCTAACTTTGGGAGGGAGGAGTAAGTTGATATAGTGCGAATCTACACCTGTGATAAACAAGTTTATTTATTTTTTATTTATTGACATTTGATTACTGGGAAAGTCCTACTGGGTAGGAGTCCATTTTCAGTGAAGACCCAGGGAGAAAAGCTCGAAAGTATTACAAAACATTTTAAGAATAATAGTTTTACAGACATTAAAAATAATACAAAAACAAATACAGTTTAAATAATTATACCAAGCTATACATAATATGAAAACATTGGTTAAGAGGAGAGGTGTAGATATACTCTAGAGAAAAGAGGAATGAAGGTCAGCAGGACTAAGAAAGAATATGTGTATGTGAATGAGAGGGAGGATAGAGGAATGGTGAGGATGCAGGGAGTAGAGGTTGTGAAGGTGGATGAGTTTAAATACTTGGGATCAACAGTTCAGAGTAATGGTGAGTGCAGAAGAGAGGTGAAGAAGAGAGTACAGGCAGGATGGAGAGGGTGGAGAAGAGTGTCAGGAGTGATTTGTGACAGATGAGTACCAGTAAGAGTGAAAGGGAAGGTCTACAAGAGGGTAGTGAGACCAGCTATGTTATATGGGTTGGAGACAGTGGCACTGACAAAAAGGCAGGAGTCAGAGCTTGATGTGGCAGAGTTGAAGATGTTAAGATTTGCACTGGGTGTAGCGAGGATGGACAAGATTAGGAATAAGTATATTAGAGGGTCAGCCCAGGTTGGAAGGTTTGGAGACAAAGCCAGACAGGCAAGATTATGTTGGTTTGGACATGTGCTGAGGAGGGATGCAGAGTATATTGGGAAAAAGATGCTAAGGATGAAGCTGCCAGGTAACAAGGAAAAGAGGAAGACCTAAGATAAGGTTTATGGATGTAGTGAGAGAGGACATGCAGGCGGTTGGTGTGACAGAGCAAGATGCAGAGGACAGGAATAAATGGAAACAGTTGATCCACTGTGGCAACCCCTAATGGGAGCAGCCAAAAGAAGAAGAAGAAGATTAAGAGTAGATACAGGTGATATGACAATGATTTAACAGGTAGATAAATGTTAGCCTGTTTATAGGTAAATTACAAGTAAGTTACTGTAATGCAAACAAAAATTGCAGCATGAAGTGAGAGAAAAGCAGACTCACACTATATTTAGAGAGAAAGCCACGGGGAAGAAATTGAAATAAGTAAGGAAGTGAGTGAAGAAGGTAGAATAAGGAAATGTAAGGTAAGAATAGATAAGGATAGGTTATTTGTCCACATTTAGGGATATAGTTTATTCTGGTTTTATGCAAGAATAGAGCCAGTTTTTGGCTAGGAAGTCAATCAGAATGGTTTTGAATGATGGGAGGAAGGGTATTGATCTGATGAAAAGGAGTTCCAGTCCTTAGCAACATGGTACGAGTACAGACAATGCCCAGCAGATTTAATAGGTTTGTGGACAGGCAGGAGCTTTTGGTCATTGGATTGTAATGCCCAACTAGGAACATAGTTGTGTAGAATGTTATTTACTGCTGGACAATCAGATGGATTCTGGATAATTTTTTAAGTGGTAAGATTCTGTGTATATATCACTGGATGTCTTATTGATTTATCTATGTATAAATATTTACAATAAATGTAACTATCGCATCTAAACGTGCCATGCTTATTTTCTATTGCAGTAAAAAAAAAACTTCTTGGTTGTTCTTTATAACATAATGTTTAGCAAGTAATACTGTAAAAGTCACAGTGAAGCAACCAGGCAATTCCAAGAAGTGTGTAAGCATAAAAACCTTTTATTGCAAGCCACAAAAATGGTAAGCGCTTTCGCTAAAAAGCTTCTTCAGACTATGAAACATAGAAATAAAAAGGTCCTTTTATAAGAATTCAAAAAACATTGGACCAATCACAAAAATGTGTCCAAGCAAATTGAAATTCTTAAGGTGACAGTCAGAGTAAACACTCATACCCCTCACACATATGTATAGGACAAACATAAGAATACAAATATGTATACATATATAAAGACAATATATGCAAGCAAAAAAATAAAATCAAATAAAATATACAATAAAATATGTTAAAAAACATGTGCAAGCACCAATTCACTTCTGAATCCTAAGTTTCCTAAGTAGGGGTTTTATAGAGGCTCTTTCATTCAGCCCACTCCCCCTATCAGCTCTAAGGGTGATGAACCAATTAGTTTCCTTGTACTCAGTATGATTCCTAATATCTCCTTCCCTAATACTAGGTACAATGATCTCAAGGACCCTAAAATTAAAACAGTGTGTATCCTCATAATGCATCATATGTTTAGCTAATGCATTATGATCAGATTTTCTCTTGATATTGTATACATATTCTCTAATCCTGTCCCTGAATACCCTGTTGGTTTTGCCAACATAAAAAGAATGACAGATATGACATTCAGCTAGGTAGATAACATTCGATGTCTTACAATTAGCATCAACATGAAAGACAAATTCCTTCTTAAGGTCTGGATGGTAAAACCTATCTGAGGTGTTAATATAAGGACAAAAATTACATCCTCCACAAGGATGAGTAAAACCTCTCTAAAGATGCTCACTGTTATTATGTTCATAACAAAGAAGTCTCCTTAAATTCCTTCCTATTTTTATACAGGAACTTTGGTTCCTCACCCACTATCTGACTGATGTCAGTGTCAACTTGTAAAATTGACCAGTTCCTGCTAAAAATGTCAACCAACTCCCTTTTATCAGAAGTGTAAAAAAGGGGGACCTTAAGCAATTTACTATTATCACATTTACTGTTAATGTAATTTCCCTTAGACGGGCCAAAATATGGGGCAGCAACACCCTCACGCAAAAAATGAACATCATACAAGTTCTCAACGATTTCACTCTCCTCATATCCTCTTAATAACAATCTAGTTCCTAAACAATTAATTTCCTCTAGAAAGCAATCATCCATAGGATTCAGCCTAGATGCCCTCACACCTTGGCCTCTAATCAAATTCCAAAAGATATATCCAGGATGCATACTAGACCTAGCTAAAAGGGTATTCCTGTAGCAAGCTTTACGAAACACACCTGTATTAATGAGGCCATTGTTCAATTTTTTAATATATAAATCTAAATATTCAATCCATGAGAAAGACCAGTTCATAGTAAATTTCAAACATTTAAGGTATTCATCATCTGGTGAAATGCAAATAGTTCATCCAAACTCTCTCTCTCCATAATAAGAAAAGGTCATCGACAAAACGTCGATAAAACAGGACATGTGGCTTAAATTCCTCCCTATCACAGAGTACAGTGTTCTCCCAATGTGCCAAAAAAAATTTGCTTGGACACATTTTTCTGATTGGTCCAATGTTTTTTGAATTCTTATAAAAGGACCTTTTTATTTCTATGTTTCATGGTCTGAAGAAGCTTTTTAGCGAAAGCACTTACCGCTTTTGTGGCTTGCAATAAAAGGTTTTTATGCTTACACACTTCTTGGAATTGCCTGGTTGCTTCGCTGTGACTTTTACAGTATTACTTGCTATTCATCTATTTTACAACAGAGCATTTGCCTCGTGGGTTGGTTGTTGTCTCATATAACATAATGTTTGTTTTAATGTGCAATTCCGCTTATACACAAATAAAGGGGGATTTATAACTATTTCCTGGAACCCTTGGACATCTTGTAAACTTGTCCAGTGCTTTCTAATTATATTTTTAACTGCCTCAGTATTCCTATTGTATGTTAACATACATCTGGCCTTATTTATTTTAGGTTGTACTCTTATTGGGCTGACGTGTCTTACTAAATTAAGGCTAAATGTCTTCCCTTAGACATTGTTGCTTAACCTTATTACTTGTTTTATAGACATCTCTTTTCAAATACCCTCTATCAACAAAGTCCATCCCCACACAGTTTAACTGGTAGTCTAATTTGTTGTCAATTGTATTTAACCTTGCTACTCGTTGCATCTGATATCTAATAATGTTGTTAAACATAAAGGGAGGGTACATGCTATTACGGTGGAATTAATTATTTTGTTTGACTTCTTTCTTATACATTTCTGTGTGTACTTCCCCATTTTCATTTTTTGTTAGTAAAACATCTAAAAATGCAATTTGATGACATCAATTTCATATTTAAATTTTAAGAGTGGGGTACTGTTATTTATATATGTTAGGAAATCATGAAAAAATTTCCTGAATACCTTCCCATATTACATTTTTTAAATAAAAGTTTCTGAGTGTTTCCAGTGTCTCTTTTCCTGGATTTTGTTTGTTGTGTACTGAGGGCTGGTTAACAACCAACTTGCTGACTTTTTGGACATTTTGAATGTTATTACAAGTACTGCTGTGCGTGCATGTTCATATATAATTACAAGGACCATATTTTCACTGTGTTTGGGCAGACTTTGTTGGCATGGCTGAAGGATTTCATAGACCAGCTCCACTTATATTTGATAATATTGCAGAGAATTGGAGATCTGAGTGTTTGAGTAAGAGTACAATATTTTCATACAAGCTGCATTTTCTGATAAAGATGGCTGTACAAAGGCATTTATTCTGCTTAATTTAGCTGGTTCAGAAGCCATCAAAAGGGAGCGTTCATTTGTGTATGCACCTGCTGTATTTGCAGGGGAGCGGGAAACCATCTTATATAAGTACCACCTGAAACAAGGGAAGACTCCGAGTGCTTGAAATGTAAATTTAGGGAAATGTGTAATCCCCAAAGAATAAATATTACAATGGAAAGTCACTTATTTTACACAAGAGATCAAAAGCCTGGTGAAACTTTTGCAGCATATATAACTGATTTGAGAAATTAAGCTAAAACATGCAGATTTAGTGATTTAAGGGATGAGTTGATAAAAGACAGACTTATGTGTGGTATTAAAGATGATGCAGTGAGAAAGATTTTGGTTTGTGACAGTGATTTAGCTTTGAATAAGGCCATTGAGATTTGTCAGATATACAAGTTCACAGAAAAGGACAAAAATATGCTTACAAATGAGAAATGCATGCTTCCAGTATCTTCTAGTGCTCATGGTGATAGTATGCAGCATGTGGTTAAAAGAAATAGGCCCAAGCACATGGCAGCAACTGTAAGCCCTGCAACAGTCACTGGGAAAACCCATAGCTTTCTAGCAAATTCCAGCGTAAGCACAGTCTCAGTAACACATAAGAATGAGTCAGCAAACTCAAAGCATGTGCCTGTACCCAATCAACTGTCAGAATTGTGGTGCAAATCACAGCCCAAAAGAGAAAAGTGCTTAGCTTTTAGTCAACAATGCCACAAATGCAGTAAGTGAATTTTTTTGAAAAGATTTTTGTAAATCAAACAAGCGGCATTCTTTTATAAAACAGAACATTCAAAGAGACAGGTTGATCACATAGAAAGCTGTGACCCTACTTTTATGTTGTTGTTGTGTCTGTATTTAATGAAACAGTTAATGCAGTAGATTTATGGGCAAAGAATGATGTATGTTGTACTGTTCGATACATTTCAGATAAATGGGAGACTCATAGAGCTCAAAGTTGACACAGGTTCAAAGTGCAATGTTATGTCAGCAGAAACATTTGCTAGATTATGTGCTGGTGAGAAACTTGATTTAGCAAACTGTGCAAAACTTGTTGCTTACAGTGGTGAAGAGATTTAAACTGAAGGTTCAGTAGTGCTTTTATGTTACTCTGCTGGGAACAGCTATGACTTGCAATTTTATGTAGTCAAGAGGCACATCCAGTCATTATTAGGCCTCAGAGACAGTTTGAAAATGAGACTGCTTTCATTTAATAAAGAAGTTCACCATGTTAGCTTGAAAGACCACTGTTCCAATTTCACCCAGTTTATTATTTCTACTTATGATGATCTTTTTGAAGACAACCTAAGCAAGCTACCACTTGTGTACTCCATGAAGTTAGACCCCGAAGTCAGTCAAGTTGTCAGGCCAGCCCTGAAAGTTCCAGTAGCTTTGCAGAACAGAGTCAAGGCTGAGCTAGATAAAATGGTGCAGCAAGTTGTGATTTGTCCAGTTAAAGGACAACAATGGGATATTAAAGCATATTGCTCAACCTGCTGTCTCTTTGAGTACCTGTTCATTGATACAGCCTAGAAAAATCACACATGCAGCTTTAAAGACTAATCCACTCAACTGTTTTCCCTGTTAGGCTTCCTACCTTTCTGTACTGTTTTACTTTCACTTTGAAAACCAAGTTGAAAAAACTCTAGATGGCTCTGAAATGATGATGTCACATCTGCCAGAGCTTTTGCTCTAGCTAGCAGGACGTTTCCTCTCCCAAAGTGATATAATCCCCGCCTGCTTTGCATGCTGTATAGAAAAGCCTGTGGACCTCCCACATTGTGATGTCAGAGCTGCCTTGCCCAGCCCACTCTTAAAGGAGTACCACACCCACAGACTCAAAAAACATGTTTAAAACATCATGGCATGATGTTTCCTACACTTTAACAGCACTCTGGGGTTATTTACAGGATTTTAAATATTTTTATATGTAATTCCAGACTCTGACCACCTGTAGGCTGGCATATTGACGTGGTTTGGATAAATCAGGTTGCCATCCAGTATCCCAGAAATCATTGTTTGGCTCAAAAATGTTACATCATGCAGGCCTCCGTTTGCCTAAAGTTCCTGTCATTTCATAGATGTTGCATGCATACAAAGTACTGAGTAAAATAGAACAGTGTAAGTAACATTCCCTGCTGCTGGATGACTACTTAAAACAGAAACAGTGCAAATGCCACAGAACACACTCAAAGTGCTGTTTACTGCTGCCTTTTTTGTAATTTAATTTAAATGGCACTAATTTGTGAGACAATGAATTCCAGTCCATTTACTTCTCCCCTCCCCCATAACACTTAGCTTCCCTAGCTGTCAAAGTCCTGAGGGTAATTTGACCTGGTAATTCCACTGATTGGCAGATCTCAGCAGGGTGCTTGACTCATGTAATTTAATCTTTGCTCTAGCATTTCCTTTGTTAGAGGGGACATTTTTTGCTGCACTATAGCCATGGCCTTACTTGACTGCAATCACATCCAGTAAGGTCTTGCACCAAGGAGCTAAAGAATAAAACATTTATACCATTAACCAGTTTAGATCTTTATTAATTTAAGTGTTAAGGTATCACTTCATGCTTCCACCTTGTTAAAAATTGAGATTTACATGTGCAAAGTGTGTTGGTATGCAGTGTTTGCCTTCATATGTTTTTACTCCACTGGTTGGATTGCAAAAAAATACCTTTTGCAATGTCCCTGGATTTATCTTTGTACATACAAACCACATTGCTATATTTTCCCCTTCCTTTTTCCTTGTGTCCAGAAGTCACTTATAACAAAGTAAATTTTTTATTGATTTTTTTTAAATAAAGGACATCGAGGTTAACTTACCTTGAATCAGATAATGGATGCCACTGCAAAGAATCACTGTTGAAATATTTGTGCATGGACAAAATTCCTTACTAAATGTATTTGCCAGCCTCCAGTTCAGTTGGTGCTATGGCTTTAATATACTGGTGTGTTTGCTCATGCCTTCCAAATATCTCCACCATTACATACCAGTTTTGCAGTGTAGTAACCACCCGACATGCCCATACATCTTTAGCCATCAATATGCAGCTACTCCTGTTCATGTGAGTAAGCGAATTCATTTTCAGACTTAAGGTGTGGAAGCTGCACTGAATAATTCTAGGTGCTTGTTCAGGTTTCACATGGTGCTTGCTTAGAGCTACTCTCATGTTAAGCCACTATGAATATGTTGCACTGCCACCTCTGATACCAGGGTAATGTTTTAATCTTTCTATTCCCGCACTGCACACTAACAGTATCTGGTGCAAATACAACAGAGAAGTATGCAAGCAATACACCACCTAAGCATCATTTGCCGTGCAGAATGTACAAGTATGCATACCAAATTTCTGTATTTCCAAACATCGGTGTTACTATACTACTACTGAATAAAATGAACAGCACTCAGGCTGGGGGAAGGACAAGGGAGCCATGACATCACAGAATGGGTGGGTCTTATTATTTTAGTTAGAATCAGATGACGGCTGTGGTGATGTCACTTTGGGGGAGGGAACTGATTAAAAAAAAAAAAAAAAGTACCTGCACTGCCTGGCCTCAATGATGTCAGTAATTGGGCGACTCCAGCAAGCTTTATTCAAACATGAGAGAATCATTTTGTAAGTGAAACCATCACAGTATGAGAAGGTAGGCTTCTGTTACAGAAGTAAGGGGAATTATAAAAATTGTAAATGCTTTATTGTTATTGTTTTACAGAGGACAATGTAAATAGGGAGGAAAAGGGCTATGAAGTTGAGGAATACATTAGAGAAACCTGTTGGACTCCTTTAACCTAGCAAAAATGTCAAACTATAATCTCACTTTTCTGAAGAGCCCTACCGATATGTGACAAAGTACAAGCAGAAGCAAAGTAACAGCTGCAAAAACTAAGAGCATAAATTTGCAATGACCATGCGTAGACATCAAATTACATGTTTTTACATAAGAACCAGATGTCTGTCACAATTAATCGACAACACTACATCAGATTACAAGAAGTATGCAATACTGTAATTTTCTTAAATTGCCACTTAAAAAAAGCATGTGGGTGCTGTCATGCAAGTCTGTGAAATATTTCATGTTTATAGTGCATCATTTGTTAGCTATTTAACCAAACAGGAAGGAAAAATAAGTGTGAGTTTGATGCTTTGCAAAACAGTGATTATTCCCAGTGCTATGGAGTTTGGTTCTAAATTTGACAGGAAGAGTGCAACAAAAAAAAAAATTTCCCACTGTAAGGAAGGAAAGGCCGACAAGAAAACAGTACATTAGTCTGGTCACCTGCTGTGAGCTGTCAATCACATGCAGATAATGGGTCAAATTACCCTTAGCTCTTTGACAGCTAGGGAAGGTAGGTGTGAAGGGGGAGGGGAGATACCTTGAAGAACTAGATTTCAGCCTTCACAAAAGAAACAAGTTAGCATTTCTAAGAAAGAGCAATAAAATGCACTTTTCAATTTTGTTCTGTAGCATTCGCACTGCTTGTGTTTGAAGTAGTCATTGAAAAAGGATAACATTTTAACCATAAGTAGGTGACTATAACACAGCAGTGAATGCCTGTAAAATCAGTGGACTGACAGGAGCTTTAGGGAAAATGTGGCAGATCTGATGCAATTTTTTGGAGACAAACAATGCATTCTGGGATACTTAGAGGCAGACTAAACAGAATTATTTTAAGATACCAGACCCCATGTGGTCAGAGTCATAAACTGCATATAAAAAAGTGTTAAAATGTAGGAAACACCAAACCATGATGAAATAAACATGTTTTTTGAGTCTGTGAGTGCGGTTTTCCTTTAATGAACTGACTGAATGGGTATCTTTCATAGTCATTGTTCATAAGAAAAGCCCAGATGATATCAGAATATAGATTGATCTAAGAGATTTAAACAAAGCACTGAAAAGACCTCATCTTCCAATGTGTACAGTCGAAGAAATAGCTGCTCTTATGCCAAACGCCACTGTTTTTTCTGTTTTGGATGCCAAGAGTTCATTTTGGCAAATATTGTTTGATCGAAAAATCTTCATTGCTAACTACTCTCAGTACTCCTTTTGGCAGGTACAGATTTTTGAGAATGCCATTTGAGATAAATTCTGCCAGTGAAATCTTCCAAGGTGCGATGGAGCAATTTCTTTCTGGGTATCCATGGGCTATTATAGTAGATGATATGGTGAATGTGAGCATGACAGAAACCTCAAGAAAGTTCTGAAAAGAGCATGTAAAGTTAAGCTTAAGCTGAATCCTCAGAAATGCAAATTCAAGCTATGAGAAGTTACTTATATTAGCCATTTATTTACCAGTTCAGGCTTACGGCCAGATCCTTCCAAGCAGACTGCTATTCTTGAGATGCCAGCTCCAGACAATGTGCAAAGCCTACAATATTTTCTTGGCATGGTTAACTACCTAGACAAGTTCATTCTAGACTTGAGCCAACTTTCAGCACCACTCAGAGAGCTGACCCACAAAGATGTATCTTGGTCATGGTCAGAACAACACCAAAGAGCATTTGATGTCCTGAAACAGAGAACTGCCAGTCCTCCAACTCTCAGATATTATGATGTTCACAAATCGGTACCTCTTTCTTGCGATGCTTTGAAATTTGGTCTTGGTACAGTCATTCTTCAGGAGGGTTGACCAGTAGCCTATATATCCAGAACTCTAACCCAAATTGAAATGCAGTATGTGCAGATAGAGAAAGAGCTCTTGGAAATTGTGTTTGCATGTTCAAAGTTCCATAATTATATTTGTGGTAGACCTATCCAAATAAAAACAGATCACCAACCTCTAGTCACTATACTGAGAAAGCCTATGCATACAGCTCCAGACAGATTGCAACACATGATGCTCAAATTGCAAAAGTATATCAATCTTGTCTACACAAAAGACAAACGTCTTTATCTTGCTGATATTTTATCCAGATCACCCAGAAATACCACTGAACAGCATGAAAATAAGAAACTTGATTTTGAAGTCATGGAAGTGAGAATTTTTCTTCCACATGTCTTGATGAGTTTAGAAGTCATACATCCTCAGATCCAGTTCTTGTCTGACTTGACCTCCCCAACAGAGTGACTTTGCAAAGGGTAGATCCTGTCTAGTTAACCTGATAAACTTGCTCAAAAGAGTTGCAGAGGCTGTAGAGAAGGCAGCCATACAGTGCATGTGGGTGTATCTAGACCTGGTAAAGGTCTTCAACACTATTTCCCATACTGGCATCATGTGAAATCTAATTGCTTTAAAAACTGACACATATGTTGCACGATAGATAGGAAACTGTCTGTATGACAGAGCCACACAGTGTGAGTTGAAAGTATGAAAATGACCAATGGTGTCCCTCAGGGTAAGTGGTGGAACCTCTCCTTTTTGATATTTTCTTCCCAGTTCTCGAAGTGGACAGCCAAGACCTCCCTTAATAAAGTTTGCAGATGACTGTAAATTGGAGGTTGTAACTAATTCAGCCTATGACAGACAAACTCTCCTGAAAGAACCTTCCCAAGCAAACCCTTGGTGTACTAAAGATGAATTCAAACTAAAGCTAAAAAGTATAGTGTCAGTTTTGGTAGAAAACCTCTCCCCTCATCATGCTGTATAGCCAACATACCACTATAAAATGAAAATGTTGTCAGAGACCTAGAAACTTGAGCCAATAGCTCCCTTTCTCTTTTTTTTTTTGCTCAAAAGATTTTATTTTTTTTAGTATAACTACAACAATTACATTTCTTATGTAAATAAATCTGTAAAAAACTATATACAGTATTTACAGCTGGCCAATAACAAAAACAATCTATAGAAAGGATTAAGTTACATATAGTAGATCTTGCAGCTCCCTCTCTTTTGACCATAGTGTGACAACGGTTGTCAGGGAATCCTTTTATTTAACTCACTTAATTGCCAAGGGAATAGGTTGGGCGCTGGGCTGGCAACTCGACACCGTAAAACTCCACTGCCAATCATGAGCGGAAAGATGATCCACTGTGGCGACCCCTAACCGGGAAAAGCCGATAGAAGAAGAATTGCCAAGGGAATATTAGCACAGCCTAAAGAGGTAATCATTTCCTTATAGTCAGCATTGATCATGCCAGTTATCAAGTACAACATCCCTTTGGGATTTATCTCACTAAACATAACAATTATAAAGATCTCAAAGGCTCCTAACCAGCAAAATCACATGCCTAAAGTCCCTCAGATACTAAAAGAGGGTCTGGAAAGGCTCTCCATTTATTCTGTGTCTTACAGACTTTTGAGGGGAGATCTGTATTGCTTAGTGCACTATTAGAGACCCAGTTGTCCTGGACCTCCTGTTTCTTTGCACATCTAATATCTCCACCAGTATTAGAATAAGGAACCTAAATCTACACCAACAGATAAATAAGACACAGTGGAGATTCATGCTTATAAGGCAGTATCTCCCATACCATTGGAATAAACTTCTCTATTCGTTAAGCAGTGTGATTCACTATCTTACTTTAAACATAAACTAGTGACTGAATGGCTATCCACAAATTCACTTTGGGTGTTACTGGTATCACCTTCCTGGGGAAAGGAGGTGCTGTCTGAGGGAGGGTACTGGCAAGGTGTGAATGGTTGTAAAATTCATTGGCCTTGAAATATCTATGAATCTGAACTGTTTTATGGCTTACTCCCATAGCTTGTCAGAAAATCTCTGCCTACCCCCACAATGATCTTGAATAGCATAATGTGGGTGTAAGAGAATTAATGAATAATTAAATACAGCAAAATTATTACTACATTGGAACTCAGTCTATCTCCAGTTAAATGTACCTTTGTGGAAAATTCTGCCTAAAAATAAGTCTATTAGGCAGGAGAGTAAAAGCCTGTCCAGGTACTCAGTGGGTGAAAGGCAATAAACATGCAGGTCTTCATTAACTTATGGAAATTAAACTTTACTTTTATAACATAACTCTCAACTGTACAAAGGATGCACATGAATGCAATGTCTTATTGTACGTTTGTGAAGTGTTGTCTTTACTGCTATTGATCCCAGCTTGTGTCTGAAAAGGGTCAATAGACCAGCCTACTTACCTGGTACATAAACATCAATCAGTCAATCAACTGATAAATTAACTGTCTAGAATTTTGCAGAACTTCTCTGATTTTGACACATATTTTTGCCCTGTCCCTCATAAAATATTTGATTTTACAATAAATCATTCAGGATCTTACCTCTCAACTCGCCACAATTTTTCAGAATGTCCATATTATTGCCTCTTATTTTTAATGAGAGGTTTTCTGGCAAACCATTGAGGATTGTGCTCATTAAATAATGAAACATTTGAGTCTGAGATATTATATCCTTCAGAAAATACATGCTAATGCAAATGCTGCTATTTTAACAGCTTTCTAAGTATATAAAAGCAATTTTTAAAGTCTGTCCCTGATTTTGGCCCTTTATTTCCCCCTTCATTATTTTTGGCTTTGTCCAAGATTATTAAGCAAAAGTTGAAAGGTATGCAGAAGATTACAGTCTGTCACTAATGACAAACATTAAAGTTTCATATATCCATTGTTCAGAAAAGGCATGTTAATACAAAGCCTGTTCTGTTAAAATTTTAAAAAAAGCAATAGTTCAAAATTGTCACTGGTTTTAAGCCTTCATTAACTTGTTCTTTTTGGCTTTATCCAAAATACTTGACGAAAAAAGTTGCTCGGTATGCCGCAGAAACACGCGCATAGGTATTTCCATGGTAAACCCAAGCTCAGGTAGATGTAAAAAGATGGTTTATTACTCAAATCTGCCTGCGCTCGTAGTTAGCTCAGAAATGCCAAAGCAAATGATTCTGTGTAATCACTACTCCAGCAGCAGTTTGAGAGCATACTGGGCAGCTGTTAAAAGTGTGGGACTCTCTCCCCCACTCACCCTATGATTCTAACACCAAGTGTTGCACCACATTTTTCAGTCAATATTTATACAATTATATTGTCCCATGCATACGCACACTTTGATCTTTTTTATATAACTCATTTGTTAATAAGGAATTTTAATCCTGCCTTGCCATTGTTTGCAAAAGCCCTCCATCCTCTTGCATTAAAATATACTGCAATGTTTCTTCTCTTTCTTTTCACAGTGAAGCTCTTTCTTCCTTTCTTTCTTTCTTTCTTTATTTACTTTATATTTAATTTGTTCTTTGACAATCTATGATGTACCAGTGTCCAACAAAAATCATGCAAGTTGGTTTCCTACTTCATTTTATATCTTCTTTATGTTACATCTTTTAGCATCTACCTAAAATGGTATTTCATTCATCTTCTGAAGTGAATTCCTGCATTATTTTTCAACCACATTTTTTCTTTTTTTTTCCCTTTTTAATTTTCTTAAATATTTATCCAGCCATTTGCTGTACTCCCAATGTATAATTTTCTTAATGTATTGTTTATTTATATTATCTTCCATTGGTACAATAAAACACAAAGAAGCATGCTAAACAAAGTGGCAAACTACATCCCAGCCCTATTCTGTTTTTCTTATAAAGTATTTCTCCTCTCTTTAATAGAATCCTTTACCCCAACCTGCAAAGCAAAATGCTTCCTTCACTTATTTTTCTAAAGCTTCTAGGATAATATAGATTTTCCTACATAAATACTTATTCCTAACAAAACAGACTTGATTAATGATGAAATAAATACCTTTTTTTTCTGAGATAAAAACATAAATCTTTCTCCATACATCCAACATGTATTTTTGTTTTTCAAACCTCTCCACATCCTTTTTTTGGTTTATATCCAAGAATTTAAATTTCTTAAAAAAACTGCATTTATTCTTATTTCTAATTCAAAACATAACTTTTAAAAAATGATTAACTTATAAAAAGCATCTTTTTATGAACTATTCACACTATAATGTCTGAATGTGTTATAACATTTGGGAACATTATTTTTAGAGACTATCGAATACTTTTCATTAAATTTCCAATACAATGAGGGATTCATATCAGAATTTTAATAACACTGAAACCATAATTTTAATAATACTGAAACCTTTGCAGCAGGACATTGCAGTATATGCACTGTGGTCATCTGTACACCTTTGTGACAGTCGGCATTTTTATTGCATTCCCTTGCTCACAGTTGCCTTTACAGACCATGACTCAATTTCTTCTTATTTGCCCAATGACAAACTTTGTCACCATTACTTATTCTTCTCCTTGCTTGTTTACTCCTCAACAGCACTTTAAGTATCACTTTTGCCTCTTCAATAACATGGCCACCCCCTTGCAATGTTTGGCTTGCCTGACACCCATTCTCACCTTTCAAAATGTTCCTGTATCATGTCTTATTTCTCACTCTTCTTCATCCCTCATTTTTTTATTTTTCCACACCTTGGTGATGTGCATTTTGATCCAGTTTATCATAAAAGTCACTCAAGTTCTGCTCTCTTCACCTCACTTTTTCCCAGTCCATGACCACCATTCTCCCATCCCACCCCAAACAGTTACAGCTCTAATTCCTTTCAAACTTCAAATCTCCTAAATCCTCCAAAAACTTGGTCACTGTGAGCTATACTCTGATGACACTTTGACTTTCACTGCATGTGTAACTCAATGCTGCCTCCTCATAGCAGCACAACCATTCAATGTGTAAAGAAAACTGCCATCTTTAACTTAAGGGGGTCTTATGGCTCCTATGAATTAAACTCATTTGTAAATCTACCACTGGTCTCACCTGCATCATCTTCTGAATGTATCCTATATTTGTCACTAACTTTCTGGCATCACTCTAAACTCTCTGTTCTCCAGTATTCTGTTTATCTCCCCCATGCTTCTGCTGCCTTTGCCTTCTCTGAGGCCTTGTTTACTCCCTGTATTTAGGGATATTATCTTTCTAGGCTTTAATCCTACCCCTTTAATATTTTTATAGTATTTGTAACTATTTCACTCATACCACATGCAAGAAGCATGGACATAGAGTGAGAGAGAAAATCCTTATTAGGGCAGTTTGATGACTCAGTAGAAGCCTCTCTCCCTCACAGCACAAGTCTCTGAGGTTTAATCCTGCTTTTCTGGTCATAGTCTGTATGGAGCTTACTTGTTCCCTGAATGTATGCATAGATTTGTTTCAGGTATTGTGATTTCTACCTACCTCTCAGAGGTCATGCTGGTTAAATGAGTGCACTGCATTGACAGTATATGTATATATTTATCTACCTTTGCCATTGTGGCCCAGGTCATGGCTGAAAAGGGTGTGTGAACTAGCTCAATTACACAATTAATATGATAACATTAAATAATAAAAAAGATTCCCCTCAGTGTGTTACATGCAATTCCTGTATACCCATTTCCCAGTCTTCATTTTGTTGATTCGCATCTCCACCAGACTTGAATGGTTATTCTAATTTTAACTGCATTTTAATACAACAGCCTTTAAAACATGTTTAGTGTAGGTGCACTGTTGGTTGGTTACAGTGGATCACATGTTTTTTTACTTATAGAGTATATTAAGCAAGTTTCCTCTTTTATTAGCAGTATAATGAAGCATCTATTTGTTACATCCATGCATGAGATCAAAGTGATTGTGGTTTTATTCTTTTATAAGCCCAATAATCCTTCTTCCATGAGGCCTAACAATATAGCTGGTTGTTTAATAAACAGTACTAAGCATGCCCCTGAAAAGCTACTCCTCAAATTGTTTAACAAGTTTAGCTACAGGTTTTCTCCCTGATGTTTGGTGCACTGCAGTGGTGATGTTACTCTACAAGGGAGACCCTACCATTGACTCTAGAAATTATAGAGCCATCAGCCTCAACAGTATTATCTGCAAAGCCATTAAATATAATTGAATTTATAAACTATGATATCAAAAATCTCATTAGAGTTGACCTGCAACAATTTGATTTTGTCAAGGGAAGATCCTGTCTAATGAATTTGGTTAATTTCTTTAAGAGGGGTACACAGGCTGTCAACAGTGGTTATACTATTCACAAGGCATATCTTGAACTGACCAAGGTGTGTGACACCATACCCAGGATGGCATTGTAAGTATCCTTAACAGCTTAAAGTAGACCCCTATGTGGTAAGCTGGATAGTAAGCTGGCTAAAAGACAGAAGCCGCACAGTATGAGTGTCAGGTGCCTAAGCAGAATGTATTAAAGTTACCAGTGGTGTCCCCCAGGGTTCCATGTTAGGCCCCTTCCTTTTGTGTTTTACTTTTCTGATCTCCAGACTGCAAACCAAGACCGCTGGCTAAGTTTAACATGACTGCAAACTGTGAGTTATTGTCAAGTCCCCCTCTGGAGCCCTACCCTTTGATAAAAACTTACACATGAAAATAACTGATGTACTGAAAATGGGCTCAAATTAATTGTAAAAAAGTAGAATATTGTCACAACTGTTAGACAACTCCTCCACTTAGCATTCAGCATAGGCAATACTTATTTCAAAGTTCTTAGGAACATTGGTTATTGGATTGATAATTCCTTCTCTTTTGATCACTTGACAACAATAGTCTAGAAATCCTTCGACTTAGTGCAGTTAATTGCAAACTAGATCTAAAGAGGTCATTGTTCACTCATTTTCAGCACTAACTAAAACAACAATTGAATATAATGCTCCCTTTGAGAAGTATCTCACTAGACATCTCTGATAACTAGAAAGACGTCAGAGGTCGCTAACTAAGAATATCATGAGCTTAAAGAAAGTGAACTACCAATAAAGACTGGAAACATTGTCCCTTTATTCAGTATCTTATAGACTCTTGAGGGTGGAAATATACCTTGACTTCTATGTCACGAGAGAACAAGCTGTCATGGATCTCTTGTATCTCCACAAGAGTACTAGATCACAAATACCAGAAAGAGGGTCTAAATCACCAGCAGATAAATATAACATGACAGACATAGGGACATGACACTGGCCACACCCTCTACAATGACATCATCACATGAATGGTGAAGGAAATGCAGTTATGGGTACAGCATACTGAAATCTCACTAACATTTTAAACTGTGTGGTTGTAACAGTAAAAGTGAAGAATTTCTGCAAAAACACATACATTACTCAGCTGTAACAGTAAGTAAACTAAACAGCTAGTCTAAAATAAATTACATTGCACAGCAGACCCCATTTACCTCCAAACATAGTAATTAAAAAAAATAGAAATCAACCTATAGCACTGATTTACCCGGCAAAACAATGCAATAAAAACATACCCAACAGCAGCACAGCCATATTAGCACTATACTCAAAGTGGTACATTTTAAACTTATTGAAGACAGCATTAAAAATAAAATACACACATTTCCACTTGTAAAAGGAAACTATCTTGAAAGAGCCGCGACAACATGTACCTGTTAGAATACCAAATGCACTGCATTTACCTATGAACAAGTCCCCTCAAAAATAAAATTAAACACACACACATTTTCACTTTTAAAATTAGTTCTTGCAAGTTATCACTAAACAACCACTATAAAAAAAATGCCCACAGCAGTACATCTTAACTTCTTGATGATGGCATTAAAAAAATAAACCGCACAAATTTCCACCCAAAAAGTGCAAACTGTCCCAAAACATTGCCATCTGTAAATGTAAAGTTCCTTGAAACAGCCACAATATCATTAGAAATATATCCAGACCAGCCCAGAAGTTAAAAATGTTGAAACACAGGTGCCCAGTAAGAAGGTAGCTGGAATAAAGAAGCTGAACCACGACAAAGTAAAATCTTTTTTAATACAAAATGGTGAGCGCTTTCACAATGGTAACCATTGCTTCATCAGACAGTTCATTCAAACAGCAACAGCACTTAAATACTTTAATTCATTACTAAAACAACCAATCCTACCACTCAAAGTTAATTTAGCACTCAGCAATCAATTAATTACTATGATTACATTTTGCCCTTAGTTAATTGCTGAAGTCAGAAAAACTGCTTAAAAACCACATGCACAAAATGTAAAAACAAGAACATGTGGATAAATATAAATAAAATACATAAAAAGTCAATGAATAAATACATATACTCATGTTCCCCATTTACTAACTGCTTGTGTGTGTGGGTATAAGCATAAAAATATATGTACATTTATATAAAAATATAAAAATATAAGCAGTGCACACTCAACAACTTAATACATATATTCTGCCTAATAAATACACCTAGTAAATACATATGTTTTAAACATGCATCTCAACAAATACTTGTCTTTAGTGATATCTATGCTAGAAGCAGTTCAAGAAATACTGTCATATTGACCCAAAGCCCTGCATGTGTTTATGTAGTCTTCTCCTGTTAAGACAGTATTATTATTTATTTTATTTTATTTTATTTTAACCTTCTAGATTTTAGCACTGGCTTCAGTGGAACACTATCATTCAAACCCAAACCTCTGTGTGCTCCTAAACACAAAATCCATTTTATTTCCATATTTTCAGTAGTATTGACTATGTCCCCCATCCTATTGCTAACATTTTGAATGTGTAAAACGTGAAATAAAAATATGTGGTCATCCCCCTTATTCAATGTATGCTTAGCCAAAGCACTATACAGTTGCCCTTTTCTAATGCAGTAAAGGTGATCCTGTATCCATTCCCTAAAGTGACGGTTAGTTTTGCCAACATAGAAATGGAAACATGTTGTATACTGAGCTACATACACTACATTCTTAGTATTGCAATCAGCAGAATTCCTTAGCTCCCATAGACGCCGTGTTTCAGGGTGCTTAAAAAAACTTGATTTATCTATATAAATGCACTATTCCTGATACCTACCCTGTCACTACCTGCTCTATCAGAGTAGTAGGGCTTAGCTTTACCTTTCCTTTCTTTGTGTACATTATGGGGTATAATACTAGTGGGGTATAGTGAACATATAATAGTAGGGGGTATAGTGAACATGAAATTGATAAGGTGTACCATAAGGTACACAAAGAAAGGAAAGGTAAAGCTAAGCCCTACTACTCTGACAGAGCAGGTAGCGACAGGGTAGGTATTAGGAATAGTGTATTACCATACATTCCAATGGTTTTACCATATACAAGAGATGTGAAAAGGTTTGAAACCATCATATGACAAAATTGGCATATGTTGTTAGTAGATGAGGATACTACCAACATAGTGGGTGGACAACCACATTTTGCATTTAGAAATAAGAAAAATCTGAAACAGCAGCTTTACTATCCAAGGATACCTACTCTGATGGATAGCACAGTGAATGGTACCCATAGATGTGGAAAATGTACACAGTGCATTTATATAGATGAATCAAGGTTTTTTAAGCACCCTGAAATAGTGCATCTATGGGAGCTAAGGAATACTGCTGATTGCAATACTAAGAATGTAGTGTATGTAGCTCAGTATACAACATTTTTCCATTTCTATGTTGGCAAAACTAACCATCACTTTAGGGAACGGATAACGGATCACCTTTACTGCACTAGAAAAGGGCAACTATATAGTGTTTTGGCTAAGCATACATTGGATAAGGGGGGGTGACCATATATTTTTATTTCAGGTTTTACACATTCAGAATGTCAGCAATAGGATGGGGGACATAGTCAATACTACTGAAAATATGGAAATAAAATGGATTTTGCATTTAGGAGCACACAAAGGTTTGGGTTTGAATGATAGTTCCATTGAAGCCAGTGCTAAAATCTAGAAGGTTAAAATAAAATAAATAATAATAATACTGTCTTAACAGGAGAAGACTACATAAACACATGCAGGGCTTAATATGACAGTATTTCTTGAGCTGCTTCTAGCATAGATATCACTAAAGACAAGTATTTGTTGAGATGTATGTTTAAAGCATATGTATTTATTAGGTGGACAGCATATGTATTTATTAGGCAGAATATATGTATTAAGTTGTTGAGTGCGCACTGCTTATATTTTTATATAAATGTACATATATTTTTATGCTTATACCCACACACACAAGCAGTTACTAAATGGGGAACATGAGTATATGTATTTATTCACTGACTTTTTATGTATTTTATTTATATTCATCCACATGTTCTTGTTTTTACATTTTGTGCATGTGGTTTTTAAAGTGTTTTTCTGACTTCAGCAATTAACGAAGGGCAAAACGTAACCATAGTAATTAATTGATTGCTGAGTGCTGAATTAACTTTGAGTGGTAGGATTGGTTGTTTTAGTAATGAATTAAAGTATTTAAGTGCTGTTGCTGTTTGAATGAACTGTCTGATGAAACAATGGTTACCATTGCGAAAGTGCTCACCATTTTGTATTAAAAAAAGATTTTGGGCAGGATTCACAAAGGCTTGCACGTAGTGTAAGAGACGTGCAACACTCCATGCAAGCCTCGCGATCCAGGAACAGCCCTAAACTTCGTGTAAGAGACCAGCTAAAACATCTCTTACACGGACTGGGCGTGGACATGCTAAATACCTCACTTGCATCCGAAAGGTATGCAAATTAGGTATATTAGCGATCCACGAAGCAGAAACCAGTCCGTGTAAGAGACGTTTTAGCTGCAGAAATTTACTCAGTTGACAACTGAGTACGTTTCTGCAAATTCCACAACGGAGCCATGTCAGCTCCAAAAAAGGGTGCATATGACTCAGGCAGCATGCCAATGGGCAAATATGTGGCCATTGGCAATATAACCCGATGCCAAAATAATAAAAATATCATTTTTTTTTTCGGTGATCGCCGATGTTTAAACCCAGCGCAGCCCCGCGCAAATGGGCTGCACTGTATAAAACATGAAAATGAAGGTTATAAACCCACAAATGTGGGTTTCATGCAATACATGGAATGACAATGCAGGGACCAGCAGACCAAAAACAACATGGCCACCGTGTAGTGGTTGCTAAGGGGGGAAGCTGAGTCTAAGTAACTAAGCATTAATAGGCAATCTCTTGTAAATGAGGGTTTGGATACTGAATCTCACAGTCACATAGCAAATGAGCACAGTCTGAGTAGTGTAAGAGATACATAAGGGGGAGGAATAGAGTAGGAGATAGGTGACATCACAGGGGGGAAGGGTAGAAAGAAATGCAGTTCATTGGAGGCCAGTGTAACATGACAGATGACAGGCACAGATCATGGAAAGAGGTGTGCCACTAGATAAGTCATGGAAAGTCAAGAAATGGAAGGTGTACACTGTTACTTACACCAAAGTTTCTTACTGGGCGTGCATGCGCACGTGTGCGCACCATGAAGCGCGAGTAGGGCAGTGTGCATGCGTGTAAGGCAGACTGAGCATGTGGGAGTGTGTTGGGAGATGTTTAACACTGTTTGTGCGGGTGTGCGCGCGTGTAGGGCAGGCTGAGTATGTTGCAGGCTGTTGGCAGACATGTAACAGTGTTTGCGTGGGTGTACGCGCGGTTTAACCCAAATAAGTAGATTCTGAACCGTGTAAGCACATGTGCGCACGTGTAAGCCACTGTGAGCGTGTTTCTGATAGTATGCACATTGCTCCCCCCTGAGGAAACAGAGAGGAAAAAGGAAGCAACAGAATTAAAAGGAAGCTAGCAGCGATAACTGCTGAAGCTAGCAGGTGAAAACAATTAGAAGCAGGCAATTACACAGGCAGAATAGTAGTCCAGCCCAGCACCTAAAACTCTGCAAACAGTAGTGCAGGATGTTTCCCTTAAGAGACACTGCAAGACAGGAGTAAGCTAATAGAAGTGAAAACTGAAAAAGCTTCACTCAGAGAAGAAATGTTAGGGGCTGCCATAGCTGTCATAATGAGACATAGGCGACTTGCTGAGGGTGGTGACAATGCAGATGGTGCCAGACAACCCACAGTGAGGAGACGGAGAAGAGTGTACAGGCCCAGGGTCACCTACCACGGGTTACATGAGCTTGAGATAGTAGAGCGCTATAGAGTGGACAGAGAGCTCCTGCAGCAAATTGTTGATCTGCGCAGGCCACGCCACATACACAGAACCAACAGAGGGGAACCCATCCCAGTGGAAATCAAGGTATGTGTTGGCCTAAGAATACTAGCAACAGTTACCTTCCAGAGACCAACTGGCGATATGATGGGGATATCACAGGCATCAGCCTCCAGGGTACTGCACCAGTTCCTGGATGTCATGTCAGCACATGTCGGTGATCATGTATATTTCCCCAATGCCAGTGAGGTATTGGCCAGCAATATGCGTCTCTTCCAGCAAATAGCAGAGTACCCTGAGGTACTGGGTGCAATAGACTGCACGCACATACGCATCAAAGTACCAGCCGGTGAGCGGGGTAGGGCCTACATTAACTGCAAGGGCTTCCCCTCCATCAACTGCCAGGTTGTGTGTGATGCCCAGGGCATAATAATGAATGTGTTTGCTGGATGCCCTGGGAGTTACCACGATTCCCACATCTGGCATTTGACGCAGCTGCACCAGACATTTGCCACGGGGACATCCCACACGGACACCTAGTGGGGGATGCAGGTTATGCACTGGAGCCGTGGCTGATGACACCCATCAGAAACGCACACACACCTGAACAGGAACGCCATAATGAGGCACACACACAAACACGTAATGTAATAGAGCGTGTGTTTGGGCTGCTCAAGTCATGGTTCTGGTGTCTGGACACATCTGGTGGAGCCTTGCAGTACACACCAACTACATGTACCCAAATTGTCATGGTATGTGCTATGCTACATAATATGATCTTGCGAAAACAGCTGCAGCAGGACCAGCATATGGCCAGGCCAAAAAGCCCCCCACCATTGCCAAGGCCATCACAGGCAGAGCATGACTCGGAGGAGGAACAACCTGAGCCTGCCCCAGTAGGCAGAAGGAGGCGTGCCCAGTATGCCCTGGCCTTGGCAAAGAGGCAATGCATAGCACATACACTGGCTCAGTAGGAACCCTGGGAATGATACCCCCTCTGACTCACTCAAATAATAACATGGATGCCTAAAATGACATGACCTGCTCACAAACATGTACAGGGAAGTGTAATATGCGCATCCGACAGAGGCAGCCCTGCAGCACCACCTGAGGCATGAATGCTATGTGTTAAGTAATGTAACACCATGTACTATATGCACACCTGAGCACCCTGACTAACATCCACCCTCACCAAGCATGAAGCCACAAAATGACGATGGGATGATCAAGTGCAATAACTGGCTGAAGTAATGCAGTTAGTCAAAGGGGAGTCAATGTGTTTCAGGCTGGGAAGACATGCAGAGCTTGACATGATGCACCACCTGCTAGGGGTGGCATGCACCTATCATGCCATGCCCCATGGATACTGGCAAAGGCTGTCAGTACCCACAGCATGCCGTGAATAGGTAAGTCTCAAAACACAAACCCACCTTCATAGGTTCTACAAGGGATAGGAACCTAGATGTAATGCTACCCAATGACAGATGTATAAACAGCAAGATGTGAGCAGTGTAAATGCACACAGTATGGAGAATGTAGATACCAGTCCTGTAATAGAGAATTGGGTCAAGGCTCACATCAGCACCCTAACACTACCAGGTCACACCTCATACTGTGCTGTACAGCCGCAAAACATGGAACAAGCTACAAAAGGAGGGTGACTAGCAAGAAATGGCAAGGATAACCACACCCCCATGTTGGTACCACAACAAGAAGCAGCATGGATTAGCCATGGTCAAATACCAATGGCTAAAACCGCCTCCCAGTATATAGCCTGCTGCAGACTACTGTCCTAATACCAGGAACTGCACCTGGCCTATGTCGGAATACATGAATATATCAAGCCCCCCAAACCACATTATATTGCTTGACTGAAAACACCCAGAGAGCATTGTACTAGCACCAACACAGTAGGAGAAAATTACCCAGATTCCATAAACCAAAATGCCCAGGAACAATGTACCACTCCCACAAGAGGGGTAAGCATACTGGATGTGATAATCAGCAACATGGGTACTGGATGGCAAGATGAGAAGTGTACCCCTCACTGGTAAGACCAGACAATAGAGTAATCACACTGGATATACACATCCTGACCCCAGTCCCTGGCCAGAATACCACAGTGAAAAACATGTGTAAAGCATAGGTTGCAGCCCTCAAAACTGATGTTGAATCCACAGAAGTCCCTGTGCAAGTGCAGAATATGGGACACACCGAAGAACATGTTATACAGGCATTCCATGAACACAGCCAGGAATGCTTGGAGTATGCAATCACAAATAACAACAACACACAATGCCATACACGCAGGCATCTGGCATGCTGGCCTCCAGCCATTACCAAACCATGCAAGAGAATGAGGAAGCTACCACATGATAGAGCAAACATAAAAAGGGAAGTAATCACTGACCAGTAGTATGGCAATAACATATGTCCACACATACAATCCACTAAGTCCAGTCACAACAAGTAGAATCTGTGAATCCAGAGGCAATGTGACACCAGTCCCAAGTACACAGACAACCACAACACCCCCCAATAAATACAAATATATGTGATAGATGCATCCATGTATCCAAACCAGAGGTTGAGCTCCACCAACTCAGTACTGTCAAAACTAGTCAGGAGGAGAAGGTAACCACATACACCACAAACCCAGTCCCACATAGATTTACCACAACTGTAAACCAAACACATAACCACAGACAAATATTCCTGGAGGCCTTAATTACAAACACACCACACCAACAGAAGCCTCCAAAGCAGATCACAAGCAACCACAACCTTCAAACATAGCACATGCAATGAATAGTACGCAAAGCTGGTGTGCCAAACAGCCACAGGCCAGAAGGAGAAACAACATGCCTGATACAGTCGTAATAGGTGTCTGTATAGGCAGACACACTGCTGTCCCACTCACCAGACTGAACATGGGAAAGGGTAGAGTAAGCTGACTGTAGGCTGCCACAAAATGCCACATAACACAAGTACGCAGGTCACCCCAAAGCAAGCAGAAATATGATGCACTCAATGTCCATGCTGGTGTGAATTACCGCAGATGTACCTCCCTGGTCAACATCAAAAGAGACATGGATGGTCCCTCTGAGTATGTACCCCAGGGCGGTATGACACTGGCTGTGTGCAGCATCCAACCCTCACCAAGAATGATGCCACAGTACAAACACAGAATGCTCATGTTTAACAGCTGGCACAGTTACAGCTGTCAGTCTAAGAGGGTCTAATGTGTGTCTGCTTGAGATGTCAAGCATGACAAGCCATGCTGCTGTTCCAGGGATGGCTTGCAGCTGTTACCCATGTGCGTCTGGATACTGGATAAGGCCTTTGCCGCCTCCATTGAGCCATATGTAGGCAAGGCCAAAAAGACTACCCACCACCCTAGAAAACACAAGTGGTAGGAAACATAAGGGTAATGCTGACCAATGCCAGATGTGTAAACTGTAATATGCATGCCCCTGAGGCAATTCGCATTATGGAGAACATTGATGTCTGTGCAGTGACAGAAGCCTGCTGCAAGCCTAGTGATAGCACACCAGCACTACTAGGTTATACCACATATCATGTGTTATGGCCCCAACACCTGCACCAAAACATAAAAGGAGGGGGAGTATCCATATGCAGCACAGACACCCATATTGCCAGGTAACTGACAATGCACAAAGCAGCGGAGACCACCCATGTGCACATAACTGTAGTCAAAACTGCTGTACAGTCTGTAGCATGCGGCAGACCACACTCTCACACACAAGAACGCCACCCAGACATCCGAAGACACTGGACAGTATGAATGTCCCACCAAATACCAGACAAGGTACACACAAATTACCACATAGGTGTCAAACCATTATGTATGCAAGGAGTAATCAGGGACCTAGGGACACCGGTCGACATTAATCTGTCATGTGACACCCACAATGCCAATGTGGCTATGAAGATTGTCGATACTGGACACCGTATCATGAAAGGATTCACATCAACATCAACAGAGGTCACTGTGCCGCTGTACTGTTCCCTTATCAGACCCATAATCTAGTACAATGACTCATACGGGATGTACCGTACGTGACACCTGCAGCGGTTCGGAAGACCTCATAGTTACCCCACCAACAGGATAAAGGGTGTGAAATATATGTCATATGCTGCCTGGCTGTAGACACCCCAGCTGACTGCAGTCACACACAGCCTACACAGAGGCATTGTATGTCTGTTGTACAAGGCCATGTCCAACACAGGAGTAATGGACATGCTACACCACAGGAAATCAAAGCCATTGGAGCTGTGAGAGTCACAGATGTCAGCCTCAACACATAATGAAATAAGATGTGCTGGAGGGACAGATACATAATCCAGAGGCTCCCCACACCCAGAAACAGGATCCCAATCCATGGTAGGCAGAGCCCCTCACTGACACCCCTCAACAGGAATATTGCCAAGTGGATGGATGACCGTACATGTATACTGGGGGTCCGCACTGTGTCATGACCAGACAGAGGCACAGTGAAGAACTTCATAAATGGCCATAATTGAACATAGCAAGGGGTGGCGAAAGACACATACACTCTGGCTAGGCTTACTAATGGCCTAGGGTGTATAGCCTAGTATGAACCCATGAACCTATGAAGATACAAAACGTACAGGACTCTAAGAATAATCACAAGGCTTACCCAACTGATGGTAGGAACCATGTTGGGCATCCATAGATATGCTCCGCATCACACAGATATTACAAACAACATACCAAACACACACACATATTGCTAACAAACAACCTGTCAGGTGTAGTGCAAACCCCCGAAAGTGCAAAATACCTATCCCAGCAGACTGATGGTCCCCTGACATTGCAGATGCTGAGGTAACAGCCATCATCTGCAAAGCAGAACACACAGAAGCAAAGGTATGTGATGGTGGCCTGTGCTGAGGCCAACATGGACTCCAAGAAAAATGGAATGCCAAATCACACTACTGCCCAATGTCAGCCTTACCACAGGATATGTACCCAAAGAGCAGTGTACAACAACAGCGGTCCATCACAACAAAGGTGTTGCCTGAATGGATACTCCAAACTACCACCCCAGGATCCTGACAAGCTTGTTCTGCACAGCTATGGAAAGGATCAGTATGTACCGCAGACAGAAGGCTATTGTGGACCTACTGATACTGGACCCTACACAGTGTGGCTGTTGTAACTGCAGAACCTGCCCCTAAACATGTCTGACCCATTTGAAGCAGTCATTAAGGTCACTGATGAGGGCAATGTGGTCCACAGAGTGTAGCTGGACCATGCACATGCTTCTAGACAATACCGTACGAGTTCAGTATGGATATGTTCAGCAGCTTAAATATATACCCCTATGTCAGTAGAGGGGTTGCAAACCAGACCAAGGACAGAACTGACATGGTCAGACATGCCGCATCCATGTCAGACTACAAAACGGATATGAGTGGCATCCCACAAGGCCTGGTCTTGCCCCCCCACCCCCGTTCTGTATATATGTCCAATAGGTATAGGCCAACATGGAAGGACTGTGACTGAACATGTATGCAGAGGAGTACAAACAGCTCACCATATCCGACCCCCAGCTGACACAAGCAACCCACAAAAGGGCCACCTACAAACAGACAATTGTAGCCATAGCCATGTCAGCAAGCTAATTGCAGAACTGTGTATAGACAACCACCGTGGATATACAGTAAGTGCCCACAAATTACCACACAGGTGTTAACCCATGAGGTACCTAACATGTAATGTGAGACCTGGGTACAAAAGGTGATAAATATCCTGCACTGGACAAACATGTGGCTGTAGTGTTCGCAGAAACATGTACCATATACTCACCCAAACATGAAGGTTGGCAGATGTAGATAAGGGGAACTCACTGTGGCTCTGCAGCCATCCTCCATCAGCGTCACAACTGACTACAATAGCCCCTGTGGGATATACCGCAGCAGACACCTCCATCAACTGTAAAGTCCACAACAGTACCCCACCAGGGGTAGCAAAGAGCATGAACAGATGCCATGTGTTGCCTGAGTAAACAAACTGCTGCCCCACACATCACCATCCTTCCCAGCTACAGGAAAGCTGTGCCAGATGTATGAAGCCATGTCCAACCTGGAATGAATAAACATGTTGCACCTTGTACAATCTGAATGGCAGTGAGCTATGCACATGAGAGACCTGAACCCCAGCACTGACATACATAGGACAAGCTGTACAGAATGATCCATCACACAGAAGGCACCCCCACTCTTCAGTAAACTCCTGGTACAGGTCAGCCAGAGAGCCACATATCGACACCCCTCAAGAGGAATCCTGATGAGTGTATGGGAGATGGTAGGCTAACCCTGGGTATCACTGTTATGCCAGAGGTATACGGAGGCACAGTATACTAACCATGACATATGTCATGGCAAACTCCAGTTACAATGTGTGTCGAAGGACAAACACACCCTGTGACTAGCATCAGAAATGGCCTTGGGAACATCGCTAGTGTTTGCCAATGTCCACCCATGTTGTGGAATACACTAGCAATGTTGGACGAGCCTGGTGTAGGTAGTCCATATCTGAACATATTGCAACATGGTCATATGTGCACAACTGGCCCCTACACAGTCTGTTGTGCTCACTATGAAGATGTCAAGCAGTCATAGGACTAAAGCCCAGGATACTGTCCACCACAGTGAAAGTACTGAACCAGTACACTATACGGTACTACAGTGTTAGGTCATTATGAAAGTATGTTGAGAACTGTCTGCAAAGTATCCCATGCAATCCCTGCAGGCACAGTATAATCCCTGTTGTGGCAGACATGAAGCACTTGGCCAGTTAGTACACAACATGACACCCAACACACAACCATAAACGTGAGATATTGTTGAAGTTCACTCACACCCAAATATGTGGTGGACTTCAGAGTGCAACATATGGAAAGCTCACACTGGGCATGCTCGCACACTTTGATAAATGAGGCATATGTCAGACAACATGCCATGGAAAGGCTGAACTGGGCATGCTCACACACTTAGGCCATATCTCCGTTTAGCAGTTGGCCACACATATTTGGTATTTGTACGTGTCAGTCCAGGAACCAACCACAACACAGCAATCAGCCCAGTGCACACAGTAAATGACCACAGAGACATAAGTGATATAGTGGATCGTCGTCATATGCAAACATCTTCCACAGATACACAAGTTGGTCATAGGAACGGGGAATGCCATGGCAATAAATACCTGCAAACAGTAGAACAGCACAACAAATATTGTGCATCCGACAATTGAACATATGGGTGTAGAGGTCAATACTAGGCTTGTTGCCCTAGGGAATGACAGCTCAGCCAGAGTGTGCTTGGCATCTGCATCCCCAGGATAGTAGGCTACTGTGCCACTGTAAAGTAGGTCACAGAAGGCAACATGTGAGGCTAGTGAGCTGTGCCTCTGTCAAGCAGGGGCACTGTGGAGGTCCCAGGGATTGAATGTGCTAAGCCACAGCCATGTTGTCGTTGTGTGTTGTGAGAGGGTTGCTGAGGATCACTGACAGTAGGTGTCCATCAATAACAGACTGAGGGGAGAACTATCTGCATTCTCTGGACAATTCCACTGTCAGCACTGTGTTGTAATGAGTATGTGTGAATGAAGTGCCATGCCGGAACTGTTCACAGATGTCCTCCCTCTGTGGGCTACAGCTCTGCAATGTATTAGGTCACTCTGTCTGTTGTACGGTGCATATATGGCTGGTGTACAGCTGACAGGTGTCTTGTTGTGGAGCAGTCATGGGTATATGTGGGATAGCATTACCAATGCAAACCGTACACATGCTCATAGAATGCAATTGTCAAGGATTATGCTGAGTGGCCATTATAGTCCTCCAGCATGGGTCCTCTGAAGCCGTCCACCCCAGTCTACACAAGTGTAGAGTCTGCTTGTGCTAAATACAGTTTGTGTGCAGTGACAACCTTGCCTGGGGGTGGAGATGGGATATGGATGTCCAGGGAAAGGTGGGTATGGTCAGATATCAACAATGGTGGTCTACCTCTGGTGTGGAACAGTGAGTACCCACGTTGCAGATGGACAGGTGCAATATGTATTCCCCCATGTGGCTGTGGTGTGTGGTTCTGCCATAGCACATGGACCCACAAATTGTAGTGGCTGTAGGGTAAAGTGGTAGAGGCCTGAGTAGTTCTCACACACAATATGCCTGTACCTGATGTTAACAACTGGAATGGTGTATGTGAACACCTGCATATCCTGGCACTGTTCCCAGGGAAGCTAAGTGTGTGTCCTGGATGTGGGTGTGGTGTTCTGTACTGGTTGTGTTGTGTGTTACAGGTCCTGTGGTCCCAAAGCATGGTATAGAACATAACCTGCCAGTGCGATGTGCATATCTGACCCTGACGTAGGTGGCTGCAAATGCATATATATGCTATTCCCCACCTGACAGGTAGTACTACATTTACATACCTCTGTAGAAATAAAGATGTCAGCACCCTATAAATACTACAGGTGCAGAACAGATGCCCAGTAATTCGGATAGTGCGCTCTGCTAATGTGTCTCCCTCAAGTGTCATAATATAGTCAGGTAGGGGTTCAAATGCTCAGTGTGTGTGTGTGTGTGTGTGTGTGTGTGTGTGTGTGTGTGTGTGTGTGTGTGAGTGGGGTTTGTGTGTGTGAAAGGCTGTGAGAGGGAAATGTCCCTTTTGGCAACTGGGAAAACACACTACAGGATGCCCATTCCCCTTTCTAAACACTGATGATGTCAGCACCCGATAAGTACAGCAGGAGAAGGGACACCACCCAGTAATGTGAATAGTGCACTCCGCTAATGCATCCGTCTTGAGTGTCATAACATAGTTAGGTAGGGGTTTGAATCCTGTACATGCTCAGTGTGTGTGGAGGGGGTTAGTGTGTGTTCAAGACTGTTTGAAAGAAGTATCCCTTTTGCCAACTAGGAGAATACACTACAGGATGCACATTCCCCTTTCCAAACACTGATTATGTCAGCACCCTATAAGTACAGCAGGGGAAGGGAAGCCTCCCAGTAATGCGAATAGCGCGCTCTGCTAATGCATCCGTCTGAAATGTCATAACATAGTTAAGTAGTGGCTTGAACCCTGCAAATCGCAAGTGTGTGTGTTTAGATGAGGGGGGTTAGTATGTGTGCAATTTTGTGTGAGGGAAATGTCCCTTTTGGCAACTGGGTGAACACACTACAGGATGCACATTCCCCTTTCTAAACACAGATGATGTCAGTACCCTAAAAGTACAGTAGAAGAAGAGAAGCCGTACAGTAATGCGAATAGCGCGCTCTGCTAATGCGTCTGTCTCAAGTGTCATAACATAGTTAGGTAGTGGTTTGAATCCTGCAAATGGCAAGTGTGTGTGTTTGGATAAGAAAGGTTAGGATGTGTGCAATTTTGTGTGAGGGAAATGTCCCTTTTGGCAACTGGGAGAACACACTACAGGATGCACACTCCCCTTTCTAAACACAGATGATGTCAGCACCCTATAAGTGCAGCAGGAGAAGGGAAGCCTCCCAGTAATGCAAATAGCATGCTCCGCTAATGTGTCCATCTCAATTGTCATAACATAGCTAGGTAGTGGTTTGAATCCTGCAAATGGCAAGTGTGTGTGTTTGGATGAGGGGGTTTATTGTGTGTGTGCAAATTTGTCTGAGAAAAATGACCCTTTTGGCAACTGGGAGAACACACTACAGCATGCACACTCCCCTTTCTAAACACAGATGATGTCAGCACCCTATAAGTACAGCAGGAGAAGGGAAGCCACCCAGTAATGCGAATAGTGTGCTCTGCTAATGCATCCATCTCGAGTGTCCTAACATAATTAGGTAGTAGTTTGAATCTTGCAAGTGTGTGTGTTTGGATGAGGGGGGTTAGTGTGTGTGAGGAAAATGTCCCTTTTGGCAACTGGGAGAACACACTACAGGATGCACACTCCCCTTTCTAAACACAGATGATGTCAGCACCCTATAAGTACAGCAGGAGAAGGGGAAGCCTCCCAGTAATGTGAATAGCACACTCTGCTAATGCGTTTCTCCCGAGTATCGTAATGTAGTTAGGTAGGAGTTTAAAACCTGTAAATGGCATGTGTGTGTGTTTGGATGTGGGGAGTTTGTGTGTGTGCATTTCCATATGAAAAACATGTTAGTTTTGGCAATCAGGAGATCACACTACCTGATGCATATTACTCTTTCAAAATACTGATGTTGTCAGCACCCTATAAGTATAGCCAGAGAAGAGGAACTATCTAGTAAACCGAATAGTGCGCTTTGCTAATGCGTTTCTCTCACGTGTCATGACTTAGTTAGGTAGGGGAATAAATCCTGCAAATGGCAAGTGTGCATGTGTGTGGGGGTAGTAGGGTGTGTGTAAATGCAAGTGTGAGAGAACAGATCCTTTTGGCAAATACTACAATACACCAGATGCTGCATATTCCCCCAGTAAACACAGGGGATGTCACCACACTATCAGCACAGCCAAACAGGGCTAGTTGGCTAGTAATGCCAATATTGCGCTCTGCTACTGTGTCTATTACCATTGTCAGAGTACAGATAGGTATGTTTTGGTAACCCACAACTGCCACGTGAGGTTGTGTCATACAGTATGACCTTGTGTGGGTCTTTGTACATAACAATGCATGCCATTGCCAAAACCAGCAATGGCATTGCACACATGATGTATGTGTGTAACACATACACATAAATACCTGTGACCTGCAGTAGTTACCATGTCTGACACATGCCTCGAGTGGATAAATGGAATTTGCAATGTATACCAATATGACTGTGTCTTACTGTGCAGGGTCCGCACGTGGTATGTCTCTATACAGTGTGGGTGTATATGGTGAAATACCTACAGCAGGGGATACACATCTGGTCTGGGCCATATAGTGTACATGTAGTCGATGTACAGGTGCTGCATGTTTCCACCTGTTGTGGTAGTGGTAACATATCATTCCACTGCAATTCAGTGACCACATGCTGTGAACCCTTCAACTAGTGTGTTGTAGCTACAGTAATGCTCACGCACAATGTTTGGCTGGATGCAGTCCAGCCATATAAACACAGTTCTTGAGACTGTCATATTGCCAGTGTTGTTATGGAGGATAGGTGGTCTTCCTGTGTATGGGAGGGTTGTGTGTGCCAGGCTATGAACCAGATGGCAGTCCGACACACTGTTAGCTGCACATGATTAAGCCCTGATGCTTTGTGCTGTGCCAACAACGTGGAGGTGTGTGTATCTGTGGTACCTTGGGATACCACCCCCTGTCCATGTGTATTACATGTGTAGGGGATGACAGGCATGGTATGGGGCATAACCTGTCAGTGATGGGTAACACCTGTGAGCCACGAATCAGGAATCTGGTACTGCACAGACATTGCAGTTCACTGTGCTGAGGACAGTGTCTGGTGCATGCATCTTCTGGTGTACACTGCTGTTGTTGTGTAGCAGCACTGTTAGTGTCCTAACCTGTGTGATACCCATGGAGGTGGCTATGTAAACCATGTCCTGCAGCATAAGGCAGTATGTGTGTAACAAGGAGCTTTGCCATTATACATCGGGCCATGGGTGTCACGCGCAAGATGACCCTTGCACATCATTGTGGCTTCCCTAGCATGTAAGCACACATTGACAGCCAGCGGATACCCTATGAATGACAGTGGAGACTGAGCATAATGTAGACATACAACACCCTTCCCACATATAGTGGTAGCATACCTGGTGAGGGTATGTTGGCAACCAAGATCAGGCTCATACTGGCCTGTGCCACATGCTGAGAGATCCATTCTATGTTCCCTATCATGTAGTCCAGGGAGGTATGTCTCAGGTCAGCCATACTGGCATGGTCAATGAGTGAGTCATATGTGTCCATGCCTCTGACTGACCTGTATGCATGTGTTCTGTGGTGGACCATAGTGCCCCTGAGGCATATCACTGTGACCTTCACCAGATACAGCCTATTGAGCGGGACCCCAGTGCAGCACACAAGACAGGTACCTGACACGTCTGTAGCAGGTGTGTTGTGTAGCCCTACAGGCTGTGAGTGTGTGGCACAGGGGATGTGTGTGCCATGTGTGGCATGTGCTCTGTTCCGACGGAACATATGCCTGTGTGCCAGCTGCGGAGGTGTGTGATGCTCAGGCAGGATGCTATTCTGAGTCCCCACATATGCCCCAGTGTGTTCAGCATGCTGTCAGTGCGTGTCAATGTCTGACTTGTATTGTAGTCACTGTAATATATTTTATTTATTTATTTATTTATCCTACATTTGTTGACTGGGATAGTCTGATTGGATGCATGTCCATTTCCATGGGAGGCCCGGGGAGAAAAGCTACGAGGGTAAGCAGATACAGCATTACATAATACCAGCATTACATATTACAAACAGATTATTTACAGAGATTACATAAGTAAGTAAGTTAAACATGTTCCACAGGTTAATGTTAGTCCTGAGCACAAGTCAGGATTAAATTAAATTACACAGTAAACTGGTTCACAGATTTTACACATTCGGGTTAGCCAGGCTTGATACATTGACATAAGCCAGTTAAGTGACAAATGTTGTTTTAGTCTAGTGTTAAATTGACCTAAGGTGGAAAGTAGGGTAATATCAGCTGGAAGTGAGTTCCAGGATCTACTTACAGAGTTTGCAAAGAGAGAATCACCGGCTGTGTTATTAAATTTGCTAGTCTGAATTAGTAGTTTGTTAGAGGATCGAAGCGGTCTAGGATTGTTATAGGGGGTGATAATATTTGAAGTGCAGGAGTATTGTCCGGATTATAGAGGATTTTATAGGCCATAATCAGTTGGTTATACTGTATTAGGCTGGGTATTGCAAGCCAACCAAGCTGATTTAGATTGATGCAATGATGTGTCCTAAAAGGCAGCCCAGTGGCAAACCTGGCAATGTGGTTGTAGCAAATTGAGTGTTTGTTAAGGACAGTCTTGTTCATATTCGAGAGTAGAGGGGATGCATACAGAAGGGTTGAAACAAGGTGTGAGCGAGCTAAGGCACCTTTAGCTGGAGGGGCTAGGAAGGCTTTAATTCTGTAAAGTGACCCTAGTTTTCTATTGATGGCTTTGATAATTTGGTTAACATGTAGGTCATATTTGAGATTATTGTCTATGATGACACCTAATAGTTTAGTAGATGGGTCAGGGGAGATTAATTTGCCATCAGTTGATGTTATGGTAAAGGTGAAAGCGGTAGACCTACGTGTTGATGAAATAACAGCAGTTTAGTTTATTTGGGATTTAGGATCAGACGATGTTCAGAAAGTCAGTTTTCTATTGTATTAAAGGTGGTCTGGGTAGCTGACCATAACTCTACTGGAGATGTGGCTGAGCAGATCAGAGTAGAGTCTTCAGCATATTGGATACAGCTGGCTTTTGGGATGACAGTATAAAGGTCATTAATGAAGATGGAGAACAGCAAGGGCCCTAGTATAGAGCCTTGTGGTACTCTGAGGGTGTTAGGTAGAAGATTAGAGAGTTTGTTCTGCCAGAGGCCAGCCTGCTGTCGACCATGCAGGTAGGATTGAAACCATTGGAAGGCTCCAGTATCTAGACAGAATGTTTGCAGGGTGTGGATTACAAGTTGGTGATCAACCATATCGTATGCCTTGGAAAGATCCAAAAAGAGGGCTGAGGATATATAATTAGTGTTGCAAGTACGGTGTATGGTGTTAGTAAAGGCTAGGAGGCCTGAAGTAGTGCTGTGATAAGGACAGAAGCCATGCTGAGTGTCTGCCATAAGGCGATTTTGGATTAGGTGGTGCATGAATTGTCTATGACTAAAGTTTCCATAATCTTTGCAAGTGGAGAGAGTATAGCTATTGGCCTATAATTGGAGAATTCAGTAGAGCTGCTTCCTTTGTGAAGTGGGATTACATATGATATTTTCCAGATGGTGGGAAATTTAGATTCTACCATGGTTCGTTTGATTACCTTTGAGACGGGGTAAGCAATAGCATCATCTGATTTTGATACGTACTCGGCAGGGAATTGATCAGCAGAAAGTGTAGTTGGTTTCACTGTTTCAATCAAGGTACAGAGAAGTGAAGTGGAGACTGGCTGGCAGCTGAACGCAAGTAGGTTTCTAGGGGTGCTACTTTCAGGACCAGGGGAGCTAGGAGGTAGATGGCTAGCTAGGGCCTGAAATGTCTCAGTAAAGAATTGGTCAAAACTATCAGAAACATCTTCAGGGGTATTATCAATAGTAGCAGCAGGGATTGGGGTTGAAGTTTGTCCAGGATGTAGTATATATGACATGCCACCTGACAGGGTATGGCATTACTGGGTTCAGAGAGCACAGTCCCCAGATTGGCTGTGTGGTGGCATCCCACACATGTGTTGTACGTTCCTGGCCAAGGGTGATGGCTGACTGCATACATGTGGCAGCTGTGACAATGACACATGACTCACATAAACCATGACTGGACCATAGAGGTGATTCACAGATTACCTTTGCACATGCTACCCTAGTAGTGTGATTGCCATGGTGAAGAACATACTGAAGGTGTGTATGTGTGGGTGTACCGCTACTGTTTCATAGCACTGGCATATATGACTGCACATGTGGGTAAATGCCAGGTAAGACATGTGCAATGTGTCACAGGCAACGTACATGCATACAGGACAGACAGTGACGTTCTGTCATGTGTAAAGTTGACATACATATCGTACGCTATGCAGATGTCACTAGGAGTCTACAGAAGCACTGTAACTCTGCATTGCAGGTGTAAGCAGTGTTTCAGGGAACCCCAAGCGAACATGCATGCAAACAAAGCTACAGTAAACAGGGCTGGAAGTAGTGCATTGTACAACAAAGAAGGAGTAACAATAACAGTAAGTAACAATGCAAATATGTAGGCACTATCAACATGTACCCAGGAATACACAGCGCAGATGCCCATGGTAGAACTGATATTATGTTATAGTTATTTGTGATTTGGATTACATTGGTACTGCACACATATCTACATGCATGAACATCCACATTGCATAGTCGTTGTGGGCAACTTGACACCATTACTGTACATGTCCACCATTGCATATCACTACTTGCATTAGCTTTCCCCCTGTGCTACCCATGTATGTGGCTATCTGTTGACAACCTTACCACTGGCATGCAATTATGTGCAGCTGTTATACTTTGGTATGTACTATGGGTGCAGATAACAATTCAGGACATTCATACAGTTACTGCAGCAGGCGTGCTGGGATAAACACACAGTCATAGCAGCACACTGTAAAGTTACCAACATGATACTACTAATACACTTCTATGTAGTCACCCTGTGCATCAGCAACGTGTTTACCTGTTCCCGCAATGATGTTGGAGATTGCAGGAGGTGGCACAGTGTCATCATATGCACAGGGTTTGGATTAGGTATGCCTGAGTCAGCCACTGATACCACCAATTGATATGTGTGTGTATGTGTGTTGGTGAGGGGCAGCAGTACAGGGTGGGGCTGTGTTGGTGCAGTGTGTGCGTGTATGTGGTCACCCTAGGTGTTAACATTTCACATGTGTGTATGCACGCACACAGTTCCACCTCATGGCTGCCATATACAGGGGTTTGTGTACAGCCACAGACTGCACCTGGCAGGTCATACAGATCAGTGTCTGTGGGCACGGACATGGTACCTGTGCCTGGCAGGGGTGCTACGGACCATATCCAGTACTAAGCCAGACTAGGTACTGTCATCAGAAGCGGGAGTGTGTTGACTGAACACAGGTCGCAGTTGGGACTGTCCAGAGCCACATGCACATGGTCTCCTGGGGCGTTCCAATGACAGCACAGACCCAGCATTGCTGGGGCTGCTGCTGGCACTATGGGGGCATGCGCGAGCCTGTTGTCGTCCGCGCCGACTGCCAGCTGCTGCTGTTGCCGGCATATGGCCATGTCGATGCCACAAACACCCACCATTGCCCTGGCTCATGGACATCTGGTTGTGGAACTGCTGTAATATGTCCCCACAACGTCTGTCTATGACATCGGTGAAATTACGGATAGCATCCGTAATGTCACGCATACTGTCTGTCATGGCTGTGCGACATGCTCTCAGCTCCCTCAGACCCTGTCTGGTGTTCCTTTCCATACGCAACTGTGCCTGCATGACAGTCCGAAACATAGCTGAGGTTGACAGACCTCTTTGGGCATGTCGGCAAGAGGCAGTACGCCCATGGATGCTCCCATGAGAACCCATGGGCAACTGTCTGTGTGGTACCATCGGAGGACCCTGCCTATGGCTGCTGTGTGGGGACGCATGTGCCACAGGTACCACATTACCCTGGTCTATGTCCACTGTATCCTGTCCATCACCTAGGGACAATGGTGACAAAGGATGTACTGGCAGGATGACTATGTGCAATGATGGGGTTGACAGCTGTGTACTGTCAATTGGCTGACCAATGGTGGACACTGACACACCTTCCTGTACCATTACACAAATATCATCATTACCAGTACCCGTGGCACAAGATTCAGGTTCCCTGCTATAGGTCACCAGAGCAGCACCAGAACCTGTGGGAGGAAGACAGGAAACACAGTTTACAGTCTCCAGACATTGTTACCAGTGATGCACTTTTACACACATGCACACATGCACACATGGACACATGCACACATGCACACATGGACACAGGCACACATGCACACATGGACAGAGGCACACATGCAGACATGCACACGTGGACACATGCACACGTGGACACATGCACACATGCACACAGGCACACATGCACACATGCACGCATGCAGACATGCACACGTGGACACATGCACACGTGGACACATGCACATGTGGACACATGCACACATGGACACATGCACACATGCACACGTGGTCACATGCACACATGGACACATGCACACATGCACACATGCACACGTGGTCACGTGTACACATTCACACATGCACACATGCACACATGCACACGTGGACATGGGAACACATGCACACATGCACACGTGGACACAGGCACACATGCACACATGCACACATGGACACAGGCACACCTGCACACATGCACACATGCACACATGGGCACAGGCACACATGCACACCCCGCAGTATACACACAGAGCACTACTGAGTTACACTACTGTTACTAGCATTATCAGGACTATTATAGGTTATGTTAAACACACTCACCAGCATGGATGGCCTGCCTTGCTGTAACCCCGGAGGGACCTGCAGAAATAATGAGATTAATGTCAGTGGGCACAACTGCGCCATTCATATTGCATATGATACAGTGTACAGAACAGTCAAGTGTACATATGGCATATTACCTGCACGCTCCATGTCGTGCTGCTGTGTGGAACCGGCCTCCATCATAATGCAGGTGTACTGCTGTTGCTGTTCCGGGGCTGGAGCCACAACACTTAGGAGTAGCCCCTCCAGTCTGGTGAGGGGGGATTTGTGGCCACCCCACCTCCTGTGGCAACCTGTTGCCTGTGGATATCTGATGCATGCTGACAGACATTTCGGATTAAATCACTGCAGTGATGTCGTACCTGCTCATATGTCCTGTTATGCGTGCCAATATCATTTACCCTATGGACAAGGGCTTGCCACAGTGCAGCCCTCTCCTGCTGATTCTGACTGGTGCGGGAAAACAAGATGTCATACTCCCGCACCAGGCTCTGGTGGATCTCCTCATCTTCCGCTACAGAGTAGGTGGGATTACGCTGACGCGCCATCTCCCTGGAAGAGAACACAAACAGGATATCAGCAGACTATGTCAGCAATATATGGCACACATACTATACATGATACTCATGTGTAGTGATATACTACTACTCCCATATGTTGCATGTTTGTGTGTCATGGTGGATACACAGGTACATGGCCAGATATCAGTGCTCAGCCAACACCTGTGCAACAATACCTGCCACATTCCACACAACATAGTAGCATGCCCCATCGGTCAGCACACGCTGACAGGTCCAATGCACAACCTCACTCTGGGGGTTCATCCCAAGGTACTGTATGTGGGACACCGTCCACTACTGTGATGTGGACAGAAGTTACTCGGCCTGGATATACATATCCCACCACCACCACCAGCACAGTAGACTACTTTGATATGTATGTGATTAGACAGTTATTCACTTGCTGGGACTGAGATGGTATCCATGCAGCACACTGGGTCAGTGGAAGCCACAAGCCACACTGCTGACCCCTTTGGAAATGCTTACCAAGGACATGCTACAGATTGCATGGAACTTGCACACACATTTCTAACCCAGACCCTATGCACAAAGGTTAGGCATCCTGTCCGGTGGACCCCAGACAGAGGCAGATTGTATAACAATAGCAGGAGGCAACTGCAGGACAGAGCACATTCACATTAAGGGAAGGCATCTGTGGTCAGCACTGGTACTACGCTACGGTCCATCATAACAATGGCCACGGCCTACTCTGGGAGGGAAATGGCCACAAACACTATGGATGACCACAAGGCCTTCTTCAGTTATGTTACACATATGGACCACATGCCTCAGATATGCTCTGTATTAATACACACCTACTTAACATTCACCAAACACATGGATATTGGCAACAGTCTTGCAGACATGTTCGGTGCACGTATCCCCCCTCCTTCTCCCCCACCAGTTGAAATATTTATCACAGCTGTATGTAACCTCCCTATCATCTCACATGTCCAGGTGAGGGCCGCCCTCAGCAGAGCAGAACACACAGCATCACTGTGACCTCATGGTGTCCCTGGATTGTGCTACCTGCACTCTGAGAGGACATACAACCGCATACAACACTGATAATTTATCTTGGCCGTACTACAGGATATGTACCTGGACAGTGGCATACAGCGACAGTGGTCCCACAACACTAAGGTGGCACCTTGACTGACCCTGGGAACTACCACATCATATGCATAACCGGCCTGGTCTGCTAAGCTATGGAATTATGCAGTATGGGATGCATATGCAGTGATATTGGGTACCTGCAGACACTTGTTCCCAGCCAGTGTGCCTTTGTGATGGGCTGATCCTGCCTTTTGAACCTGGCTGACCTTTCAAAGCAGTCACTACAACCATTGCTGGGGGCAACGCACAGACAACTGCTGCCAGGATCATGGCCTAAAACTGATTGACATGTAATGTATGGTCATCCCCTTTTGGTGGAACTACGTACACACAACATATCACATGGACATACCTATAGATACAGACCTATGACACATTTGGAGGGTTCACAGTATGCACACTATTAACCTGCTACTTTGCATTACCTGTGTTTGTCGAAGCTGGCTGCATTACCACTGCTTCTGCTTGCTGCTGCTACTGTCACTGCTGACAGCTTCGGGTGACAGAATCACAGTGTATAATTTTTTTTTTTTTTGTTCTCTCTCTCTCACTTTTCTCTCTCCCTCTGTCTGCTTCCAGACAGTGCAATGAATGTATTGCATGTGTGGAGTGTTAGTACTGGATGCTTCTGTAGGTATCTGCATAGGTCCATGTGATGGCCTCTGCACCAATTGTAAGCCAGCATTTGCTAATTGCATACAGCCAGTTGTGTACTGATTGCAGTTCTCACTGTAATTTCAGGTCAGTGCTATAAAAGGGTATGTGGGATAGGCATTGCCCTTTCAGATTGTAAGGGCGGGGACCATGCTGGTATGCTATGGACAGTGTTCTGTGAGTGTAAAGGTTAGTATCTCTCTCATGATTCAGGCTGTGTTGTAGATTCACATTTCTCCATTCCTCTCTCATGTTCCCTGTAGTAAGTGTGTATGCACAATGACTCCTACAGCTATATATAGATATATATTTATATATATATATATGTACATATACATACATTTATATATGTACTTTAACTGACATTATTATCTACAAGCTACCAACTAGCATGGCTGTTTGTGTTCACACAGTACTATTGTGGGAATCCAGTAGTTTTGACAGTAATTCTACATGACATGCTTTGGGTACTACACATCCTATATTCCCTTTACATTCATCCCTACTTTTACATGTTATATTTATTTTAGCACAATATTCTTGTATAAGAGTCATGGCTTAGTGGTAGGTCATACAGACTAGTGTTTCCAAGGTCCTGGGTTCGGGACTGACAGTTGGATTTTATTTTGCTTTTGAACTGAGTACAGGACCTGTCAATCAAAGTGACTAAGGCACTTTTAAGCAGTTGTAACCGGGTTAGCGCTGGTTTGCGCGGAGCTCACGCATGCGCACTGGCGTTTAGCTCCACGCACACACACACTCACACCCACTTACAACCGCTTAACAGTGCTTACTCTGGCGCACACCCTCGCTATTTTCTTTGAAAGAAAAGAAAATGGGGAGACAGGAAAGTGGTGAAAAAGGGGTCTCAATGAGGGTATGACAGTAGGGAAACAAGCTTGGGATTTGCAAGAGGGATGTAGGTAAGGCCCATAGCTGCCCATTTCTTCATCAGCAACAGCTGTGCATATGTATGTAATTTGGTGTGACATTTGAGACCTTCCACCCCTGAGAGAGGTATCAGGACAACAATAATACTTGTTGTACAGCCAACTGTAATTGATAGATTCCATGTCCAGCAGACATGTGTGCGGAATGGGCAGCTATGTATGAGGCATAATTTTTTTGTGGGTACAGAGTGCCTTTTTTTTTTTTTTTTTTTTTTCAGGTGAGAGTGGTATGTCAGGTGAAGGAAGTCGGTACAGCTGGGGAGGTAGGTTGGGTAGGTAAACAGACAAGACAAACAAGACGCATACAGGGGCCATGTATGACACGTGTGGGGGGGTTACACAATTGACGGGGACAGAGGTTTGGATATCCGGAGCCCATGAGCCCACAAATGGCAACAGTGGAACTGATATCCCCACCCATAGACAGTTGCCACTGTTCCTTCACTGCCCAGGATGGGGCTGTGCTGGGGGCTGTGTAGGCCAGGCAACAGGCATGCCCGTTAGTTGTGCCACCTGTGCCTCAAGCTGGCATAGGGGCTCGAGAACAGAGTCCTAAATCTCCCTACGCACCACAGTCCGGACGCTACGGAGGGTGAGTGGTGGTTCTCCTCCGGCCACACTTGCAGAGGGGGGGGCGAGCCCCACCCCCTGCAGCGCTTCCACCCGCAGGTGGCACAGGGCCACCAGAGGAGGGTCCGGACTCGGCACTAGTGCCAGGTGCACTCGCCAGCTGAGGTGGGAGAGGTGGGTCCGCTGGAACCCACCTTCCCTGTCGTCCTATGTTTTGCATTATGTCATGACAGTTTGGGTTAGTGACATATAATACCATTCACAATTAGTTGTAACAGCATGCATTAGTATTCCCATTAACCAAACACCCAGATATTCACACCATTGAACAGCGTGCATAACACATGCATAATTTGAACAGAAATACACAGTCCAACAACATGCAGGGTTAATTGATGGCAACAGGCCATCAGGTTTGGATATATGAACAGGGCAGATGCATCAACAGACATGCAAATATATATGACCCAACAGGACAAACGTCCAGGGGTGTTAATTGTGATTGCACATACCATTTTCACGTGGAATGGGTTATATGTGGTTATAGGGTGGGGTGAAGAAAATAATATTAACACCTTCAAATACCAATGCATATGCTGTACATTTCTAATAGCTACAGATATATACACACTACTGTTCTAACTACAGTTTCCTATATGATAACTATTTCAACTTGGTGATAGCACTGTTACTGCAACATCAATATACATTTTATTGTTCTTCATACACATTCATATCTAGCTTTGTTCAGCTACATCATCCTGCTACATTTGCTTTATATAGCTGTAGACAAGTGTGGATGTTTGGTATATCAGACAATCATCCTATCTGCATATTGCAGACTGAGAGCAACATATCCAGATTTTGGGATACACATTCCAGATGCAGCAACACTTTGAACAAATTTCACTGTTTGGTTTTGATTCTCACATGCATTTCATTCTGTCTTGACTGCAGTATACTTTATTCAGGGGTTATTACTACTGTATTGCTGGATTCATGACACTTACTCACACTCTCTCACTTGCTTTCATTTTACTATTCAGGATGGTACTTACTTCTAGGCTTTATTGACATGTTTTACCTGTAGTTATTACAATCCTTTCCAGCAGTCTCACTTCTGTCATGTTTCAGTATTTCAACAGGGATATATTTCACACATGTGATTTCATCATCTTCTGCAGCTATACTTTTCTGCCTGCTGCAGGTTGTGTACTATTTTCTTACAGGTGGGGCATTTTTATTTCAGAATTTATGTCAGACAGTTTCATTTTTCGGTTTAACTTACAGGATGAAACACACTTTTGTAATCAAGCAATACTTGCAGACACTTTCACACTGTTACTTGCACATTTTATTCCTTAGTGATTACACTGCACTCTTTTGCTGACTGTCATACTTTTATATTTCTTTACAGTTACTGGTAGTGGATTACTGACCTGCCTGGTGGCGCAACCGCAACAGCCTATCACCATAGGCTCTGCGGTTTGCAGAACGGACACCTGCAGCTGTAATATAAATGAAGTAATATTGGAATACACATCTCCATAATATCAGCTAGTTTAATTTCTTACATACATAATTAAATGTAACTTACTCAGTAGTGGGGCGTTGGGTGTTTGCCGGGCCTCCTGGATCCAAAGGTTCAGTTGGTCCTGCTTGCGTCACTTCAGGTCCTCATGGTGGTGATGGACCTGCTCACCAGTCCTTGGAATCCCTGTGGCACTGGTGAGATCATGAGCCAACCGGTCCCATGCCTCAGCCCTGTATGCTCCCCAGAGGACCTGGCCCTGCATGAGTTGGGCCTCATGATTGTGGACTAGGAGCCAGACCATGTACCTGGACTCCTCAATGCCCCACATCTGTGCTTGAAAGCAACTACCCTCTCCTACTCCTGTCATTCTGCCTGCAGTTCAGTTCTACAATCGTTTATGCTGTGTATTCCCACCTATGGGGCTTATATAGTCCGTTTTTCCCGCACATATCTGTGATTGGCCATTTTGGAATTGTATCAACTTCAGTAAACCTGCATTGTCATGCTCCAGTTTGTATTCATTCCTATATATTAGCTATTATTGCATTTCTAGGTACTGCTGTCATGGCTTAGTGGTTTGGTACCTTGACTATGGTGTATAGTATCCTGGCTTCGACCCTGGCCACTGCTCTTTATTTTTCATGACTGTCTAGACATGCTGAGGGGTGTGTCTGTGTAAAGGCAGTTTTGATACGGCTTGCTCAACGTTGCCCGTCGGTTAGCTCGTTTGCGCGGTGCGCAGCTCTGCGCAAATGGGGTACGCTGGTGTAAGCCTCATTTGGCTATCAGCACACATATTATGCTCAGCTCAGTTAGGGGCACATAGATTTAGTGTGTTAAACCACTGCACAGCTACGGGCACTCATTTTGCACCAGTTAAACCACTGCTCATTTACGGGAAGATGCACTCACCCTGTTAAACTGTAGCTCAGCTACGGGCACATCTGGCATTTTTTATTCTTTTGTTACCTCACATTTCTTCAATATAAATGGGCTATTTCATTACATTTTACATAAAATGTGGTTTTATGTGTACATATTTGTCAGGGACTTGTTTCGTGCTTATTTTGCTAAAAATAAAAATTGGTATTGTGGGGGCTCGAACCATGAATGCCTGCTCTTCAGCCAACATCTCTACCGCTACACTATTGCTTCCTGGTTTATTTTGCATATTTAGTTCTTATATGCTTTCCCACTGACTGCTAACTGTAGCTGCGCTACGGGCACGCCCACGCAAACGAGCGCACTCACGGTTAAACATTTTTACAATTTAAAAAAAATATATAACATGTTTATTTATATGTTTTCTGTTCATAGTCTGTGGGGGCATGTGTTGTGTTCTGTTTATTCACATTTCCGTGGACTCTGTCATGGGTGTTTACTTTGGGCACTTTTCCTCTTCTGGGGGCGTGTCCACTTACAGGGCTCGGCCTACGGACACTCCCCCTACTGTCTTATACGGACCGTGTTAGCCTTAGGTGTGATTCAGCATGCTCTCATGAATATGCAAAGCATGCTGACATCACTCCGTTTAACTGCAACCTCCGTGTATGAGTTATAACTCTTACACGGAGGCTTCGTGAATCCTGCCCTTTATTTTGTTGTGGTTCAGCTTCTTTATTGCAGCTACCTAACTACTGGGCACCTGTGTTTCAACCTTTTCAACTTCTGGGCTGGTTTGGATTTATTTGTTTTCTGCTTGTGTATCTAATGATGATGGAAGGTACTGTGAACATTGTAGAGGATGCAACAGTTGGTGTAAATGTGAAAAGGAGACTTCTGAATTTGCTGACAAATCAAGATAACCCACTGCTACAAACAGGTACTCTTAATATGAACTCTGAGACTGTTAATACTAACAACATCAATGAAGCTGAGATACGCAATTTGAAAAGAAATGTGGAGAAGGATTTGTATAGGTTTAAGCAGCTCCAGAGCCAACGGTTCCATTTTGAAGCCTGCTTAAGCCTAAATGTTATACCAAGGGGACTCAGCATACTTAATATGCCCACATATGGAAACACCTACCCCACTTTGATAGCCCAGTGGCAAAAAATTAATCTTAACACCAGTAAAGCATATATATAATTGTTGCTGGACTTTTTCAAGCCAGTAGAACAAGAGCTTAATGAAAAAGTATGTCAACAACAACATGAACTGTCTGTGCTTTATGGGGAAGCAGCTACTGAAGTTTTCATGCATGAACTAATTGATAAGATACTCCACTATGAAACCAGACTGCTTGAGCAAAAGAAAAAGAAACTGTGTAGGGATCTAACAGATTTCACCAACCAACATGTCTTTACTTGGCCGAAACCTGCACAGTCTGCAGAGCAGTCTAATACCAACCACAATCTGAGATCTATGAGAGAAATCAATGAGCAGTTAGAGGTACCACCAACAGCCTACTAGCAGAGGAGAGGGAGAGTTCAATCATTTGAGCGGCATGAGAGACCGAGGGCGGAGCATCGGGTACAGTCTGAAGAGACGACCAATGCACTCGGGGAGGAAGAGGAAACAATGTATCAACAGCCAGGAGGGAGTGTTCTTTCACCAAATGAGGCACATTCCGTCTATTCTACACTGATGTAAGTGCCATCATCTTCAGCAACCAATAACAAGGCAAGAACTGCCTCTACAACTACAGCCGTGGTAAGAAGGAAGATTAATATGGAAGGAGGACAACAACAGTTTTTTCCTGTTCTACCCCTACCGTTTTGAGCGGGGAGAAGAAAATCTGTGGAACAGGACATCTACAGGGGCCAGAAACGGAAATAAGCACCAGGTCAGTTACAAACTCACACTTTGAAGAAAATGTGGTGGTATGGGCAGGAGAGTTAATATGGAATATTTCCAAATATGAACTGCCTGCAGCTGAGACTTCTTTATTAAACAGAGGTTTAAATGTTATACCTTCGACTAAAATGGACATTAGTGAATTTCTGTTATGCCTACGTATGTTTTCCAGAAATGTAACATTGAAACAACAATTTGAAAATGGCAATAAGGCAAGGGATGTTCAGTTTAAGAAAAACAGTCTGTATATACCAATATTGCCACATAATATAGAAACTTTCTTAAAAGCTTGTGAAAATGTCATTTATAGCACAGGAAACAATAGTTTTTTAGAAGGAAAGTATAATTTGACAAAGAGTGAGCACAACGCATTGTGTGACTTGCAGACTAATGATAGCATAGTTATAAGACCCGCTGACAAAGGGGGACCAGTGGTGATATTGAATGCTGACTTTTATAATACAGCTATGCAAGAAATGTTATTGGATCCAAATGTATATGTTTAAGTACCAACAACAATTGTGTTTGAAATGAGTGAACAGATTGCCAGTACCTTATATGAATGCATGTGTATGGAACTATTAAGTAAAGATCTTGTTAATTACTTTACTGTTGAAAATCCACTTATACCTCAAATCCATGGTCTCCCCAAGATACACAAAGACCCCTATAACCCAAAATTTAGACCTATAGTAGCAGGGGAAGGATGGCTAACAGAACCCATCTTTATTTACCTGGATAAGGAATTGAAGACAGCACCTAATGAATATGCATATGTATTGAAAGACACAGAACAGTTTTTAGTGGACCTTTATGGGCAAGTGAAGCAAATGGGAACAGCAGGTACGGGGATGCTGGCCACACTAGATGTAGTGTCTTTATTTACAAGTATACCCAATGACCAGGGGATAAGCATGGTGAAATCAGTGTTGACAAGGCAGGGAAAGTTCTCTAATACTAAGATAGACTTTCTCTGTATGTTACTAAAATTGGTAGTACAGCACAACATATTTATGTTCAATGGCATATGCTATAAGGCAGTTGTCAGGGGTTGCCATGGGCACAAGTTGTGCCAACACATATGCAAACCTGGTTATGGTTAACTGGGAATATGAACATCTGTTAGGTAATCCACAAATAGCCTTTTATAGGCGTTTCGTAGATCTTTTTATTTTTTGGAAAGGTGATGGTGAACAACTTAAATCCCTGTATGCATACTTAAATACTACTAGTGACTTTTTAAAGTTTACAATGAACTGTTCTGAGATGAGTTTAGACTTCCTGGACATTACCATATACAGAGAAAATGACCAATGGTCTATGAAATTACATAGGAAACAATGCTCCAGACCATCTTTTCTACACAGAAACAGTATGCATAACCCTAAGATTTTTCCTAACATAATCAGAGGTCAGGCAATGAGAACATCTCGCCTATGTTGTCAAGAGGAAGTGTATAGAAATGAGTTAACTAAGCTAAGTGACAGGGTAGGTATCAGGAATAGTGTATTATCATTCATTCTAATGGTTTTACCATACACAAGAGATATGAAAAGGTTTGAAACCATCATATGACAAAATTGGCATATGTTGTTAGTAGATGAGGATATTACCAACATATTGGGTGGACAACCACATTTTGCATTTAGAAATAAGAAAAATCTGAAATAGCAGCTTTGCTATCCAAGGATACCTACTCTGATGGATAGCACAGTGAATGGAATCTATAGATGTGGAAAATGCACACAGTGCATTTATATAGATAAATCAAGTTTTTTTAAGCACCCTGAAACAGGGCATCTATGGGAGCTAAGGAATTCTGCTGATTGCAATACTAAGAATGTAGTGTATGTAGCTCAGTATACAACATGTTTCCATTTCTATGTTGGCAAAACTAACCGTCACTTTAGGGAATGCATAAGGGATCACCTTTACTGCACTAGAAAAGGGCAACTATATAGTGTTTTGGCTAAGCATACATTGGATAAGGGGGATGACCACATATTTCTGTTTTAGGTTTTACACATTCAGAATATTAGCAATAGGATGGGGGACATAGTCAATACTACTGAAAATATGGAAATAAAATGGATTTTGCATTTAGGAGCACACAGAGGTTTGGGTTTGAATAATAGTGTTCCATTGAAGCCAGTGCTAAAATCTAGAAGGTTAAAATAAAATAAATAATAATAATACTGTCTTAACAGGAGAAGACTACATAAACACATGCAGGGCTTTGGGTCAATATGACAGTATTTCTTGAGCTGCTTCTAGCATAGATATCACTAAAGACAAGTATTTGTTGAGCTTATGTTTAAAGCATATGTATTTACTAGGTGTATTTATTAGGCAGAATATATGTTTTCAGTTGTTGAGTGTGCACTGCTTATATTTCTATATTTTTATATAAATGTACATATATTTTTATGCTTATACCCACGCACACAAGCAGTTACTAAATGGGGAACATCAGTATATGTATTTATTCATTGACTTTTTATGTATTTTATTTATATTCATCAACATGGTCTTGTCTTTATATTTTGTGCATGTGGTTTTTAAACAGAGTTTTTATGACTTCAGCAATTAACTAAGGGCAAAACATAACCATAGTAATTAAATGATTGCTGAGTGCTGAATTAACTTTGAGTGGTAGGATTGGTTGTTTTAGTAATGAATTAAAGTATTTAAGTGCTGTTGCTGTTTGAATGAACTGTCTGATGAAGCAATGCTTACCATTGTGAAAGCGCTCACCATTTTGTATTAAAAAAGAAGATTTTACTTTGTCGTGGTTCAGCTTCTTTAGTCCAGCTACCTTCCTACTGGGCACCTGTGTTTCAACATCATTAGAAATATATCAAATACACTACATTTATCAGTGAAGATTGTCCACCGTACAGTGCACCCATCCATTTACCTCTAAACATTAAAAAGTTAAAAACTGAAATAAAATACATATTTCCACTTTTTAAAAAGCTAGAGCCATGAAATACTGTTTGTACTTTCTTACCACTATAACCATAGTCTTTGCTGTGCTGGCAGGCTGGCTTCCCTGCTGGAGTTGCTGCCTGGCTGGTAGCTGGAGTGGCTGGAGAAAAAAGACAAATCTCAGTCTTAGTATTAGCAGCTGTTGAAGCGCTAATAAAAAAAAATGGTCTACAGCCACGAACTTTGTAGAGTTCTTGTTGCCCCAGTCCCTGACCATTCATGAATTGTAGCCATTTGCTGCACAATTTACATCCCCTGGACCTAACAGGGAAAAGCTCTGCGTGCAGGTCTGAGTTGGTGACGTAACCGAATTATCGTGGAAAAGCCGGAAGTAATTGTGACTTTTCCATGGCGATTCAGTGTGATTGAAAACCAGGATTTTTCAAGGCCCACTGCTTTATATGGTGAGCAATGGGATAAGGTAGTTCAACCTGTAAGTGTTCTGCCAATAATGGGAAAGGTGACAGCCTTAGATGGAAAGACATATTCATTACACAACAACTTCCCCTCCTCTAGAACAGACTACCCCTGCACATTAAGCAGTTTGATACACTATCATCCTTCAAGAGGGATCAAGATAATTGGATAGGCACCCACAAATACATCACAATTTTGACTGGACACCCCTCCTAGACAAAGGGGGTATGACCTAAGTGTGGATGCTGGCAAGGGTAAATGGTCATGAGACTCAGGAGTCTTGAAATTCCATTGAATTTTATGGAAAAAAATAACAGTGACTATTTACAATTAGGTCTACTAAAGCAGCCCTTGAATGTAGCATATTAAGCTAAGGATAATTATAAATCCTTATTCAGCTACGTTAGGAAACTAAAAAAATAACACCCAACATTGCTCTGAACTTATTCAAAATGGTACCACATATTCAGACCCAAACACAACATACACTACACCAATTACTAGTAAAAATAACCACACAGATGACCAAACCGCAAAACATTTCCTGACCTACATAAAAAATGTCTTCCTAAGCAAAATATTTTAAAAAAATCATCATTTTTGCAGAGGGTTATTCCCTTTCACCCCCAAGCATCAATTTCATGGTGAGAAATCTCTTTGCAGACAGAAATCATTGCCAGTGTACAGGAAGAACCATATCAGTAATGATTCCCATATAATATGTTCTGTAACCAAAACTAATAAGGCCACCAATGCACAGCAACACCCCCCACACACACATACAGCTAAAAAGGAATGCTACTGCATTCCCAACCACCACTTAACTATTCATTCAGCATTATTGTCGACTACACATTTCAGCAGTCCCACTAATATGGGTTTATGCTATTTTACCTGATCACCAGGGGGTTAATTTTCTATGCATTCAAATTCTGGTCTACAGATCTCTCTCTCTCTCTCTCTCTCTATATATATATATATATATATATATATATGGTTTACTATCATATGTTCGAATTTAACTCCATCGACTGCACTTTTGTCGAACACGGAAATTCAAAAACGGTAATGTCGAACACCAAAAGCCAACCTAGGAATGGGTTTTAACATGGGTCGAGATAGAGGAGAGGTTTGTAGTTCGGCAATAACAGTGAACACCTATCTCGACCCATGTTAAAACCATTCCTAGGTTGGCTTTTGGTGTTTGACATTATTGTTTTCGAATTTCCGTGTTTGACAAATGTGCAGTCGACGGAGTTTGATTCGAACATATGATAGTAAACCATATATATATATATATATATATATATATATATATATGTGTGTGTGTGTGTGTGTGTGTGTGTGTGTGTGTGTGTGTGTGTGTGTGTGTGTGTGTGTGTGTGTGTGTGTGTGTGTGTGTGTGTGTGTGTTTTTATATATATATATATATATATATATATATATATGTATACACACACACACACACACATATTTATATATTTATATTTTATATATATATATATATATATATATATATATATACATATATATCTATATCTATATATATATATATATATATATATATATATATATATATAGATAGATATATATATATATATATCTATATCTATATATATATATATATATATATATATATATATATATATATATATAGATCTATATATATATATATATATATATATATATATATATATATATATATATGTATGTATATATATATCAGTTTAAAAAAGGTTGTCATAGCCAGGGGTAGTAGTGGGGATAAGCTTCCACCATCTATTAAATGCTGCCATGGCACACATCTCTAATAACCTCTGACAACCCAAGTCCAGCTCCTGGCCATCACATGTGGCTTAGTTTCTAATTTTGGTGAAACCATTTGTACTGACAGGAGAAGGGGCGAAGGCAGGTGACTGTTGCCTTAAAACATGTTGCTTTGGGAAGGTGAGGCTTGTTAGCCTGGGAAGGCAACCCATCTAGAAGAAGGCAAACTCTGATTTAAACCCTTCACTGCCTTGTGGCAATACATAGTCGTGATGGCTTCAGGAGTAAACGCCGAGGAAAATTCCAGAGATGGAGCCCCTAAGGCAGTTGGAGGTTGTACTCGACCTGACTCTGGAAGCTCCTGCAATGACACTGATGCCAAGTTGTACTGGCCTTGTTATTCCCCTTGGATTACATCAGTGGTATGGAGAGGGGGAACCTGCTGCTGAGCATCAGCTGTTTCCTCAAATTCACTTGCCTAGGCCTGCACCCTGGAGAGGACAATCCAGCTTCCCTCTGTGAGTGGTGACACAACACAGGAAGTAGCAAGTACCGGTAATAAGCTAATGCACTCAACTGGCATGGAGTACGGCACCAGGGGCTGTTTCCAACAGTGGGAGAGAGCCTTTGATTTCATTGGGCAGCTACTGGCTGCCTTAAGCTGGGCATCCTCTAGCCAAATAGGTGCTGCCTCACCATGGTCCCCTTGCTCCACTGGGTGTGTGGGGCTTAGGGAAACCCATAACAAGTGGATTGTTAACCATACACCTGGAAAAACAAAAAAGCAACAAAATAAACCAGCCTTTAGACTAGGCACATGAAAAATAAGGACGATGACTCTAGGCCTTACAGAAGATGTACAGAACATCAGTGATGCTCAGAAGGCAGCACTCATTAATGAGTTGAGTAGATTGCAGATGTACATTATGGCTCTCCAGGAAACAAGGCTGCTGTTCATTGGATGTCTCATGGAGAAAGACCTTACTCTGTTTTCCTGGCATGGCAAGCTTCCAGAAGAGACCAGGGAACATTCTGCTAGTTTCACAATCAGAAACAACCTTTTTGGCTCAGTCATACCACTAAATATGGAAAATGAGAGACTGCTGAAAATTCAGCTATTAACACCATTGGTCAGGGTCAAGATCATCAGCATCTAAGCTCCTACTTTAACTTCTACCCAGGAAGTCAAGGACAAATTATATGATGAGCTTAGTGCTGCCATCAGTGAGGTCCCTTCCCATGAACCATTATTCATTATTGGCGATTTTAATGCCAGAGTTGGAAATCACCATCACAGCTGGCCATCTTGTTTGGGACATTTTGGAAGAGGAAAGATGAATGAAAACGGACAAGAGTTTCCTTGAACTTTGTTCCCAATATTACCTTTGCATAACCAGCACCTTCTTCAATGTCAGACCCCAGTACAAAGATTCATGGCGGCACCCAAGATCAAAACATTGGCATCAACTTGACTTTGTCCTCACCAAATGCAGCAGTTTAAGTAGTGTCAGAGTAACATGTAGTTACCAAAGTGCAGACTGTGATACTGACCACTTGCTCACATGTAGTATGGTGAATATTCAGACGTGAAGGTTCTTTCACTCTAAAAAGGAAGGGAGGCCACAGATTGACATAGGCAAGACTCATGACACTTCAAAAGTATGCATGTTTGTTCAAGCACTTGAAGAGGCTTTGCCCTGCCTGGATGATATTAACACCAACAAGAGATGGGAAAAACTATGAGATGCTATCTATAACACTGCAGTATCTATCTATGGGAAGAAGACAGTCAAGTGTGCTCACTGGTTTGAAGCCCACACTGAAGTGCTGACACCCCTGATCGAGAAGAAGAGACAGTCACTGGCTGCATACAGGTCCTCACCCAATAAGGAGAACTTGCTGGCATTCTGGTGTGCTCAGAAGCAAGTGCAACAGGTAGCTTGGCCACTGATAGCTTCGAGTGGAATGGTCATTTGGTGTTAGTAGACTCTTACCCCAATTGGTTCGAGATTGATCTACTTCCCAACCTAGCATCCAGTACTGTCATCACTAAGATGAAGCGTCATTTTGCTGTACATGGTAGTCTACACAAAGTTATTTCTGACAAGGGCACACAGTCTACAAGCCAACAGTTCAAAATATTTGCTGAAGAATGGGACTTTATTCATGTCACAAGTAGTCCAGAGTACTCACAGTCAAATGGTTTGGTAGAACACACAGTTCAAAGTGCAAAACAGTTACTAGAGAAGTCAAAATGAGACAATAATGATGTTTTCCTGAATCTCTTGAATCTCTGAAATATTCCTAGTGATAAACATCTTAGTTCACCTGCTCAGAGATTTTTATCGGGACAAATCAGAACCACATTACCCATCAGTAGTCAATTGTTTCCATGTGTCAAGAACAAAAGGTTAGTAAAAAACAATCTGCTGAAGAAGCACTTATCCCAGAAGTCTCACTAAGATAAGACCAGCAAACCACTCAATCTATTACAAGAGGGAGACGTGGTAAGGATGCAGACGTCCAAAGGTTATGATCGGATTAGTGTCATGAAGAATATTGGTCCAGAGCTGAGACTGTACATTGTGGAATCATAGAGAGCAACTTTAGGTAGAATCAGAAGCATTTACTACCAGTGTACAAGCTATACCACAGCACATAGCCGGTGAAAGACTTTTTATCCCAGAGTGAGTTGTCCGGTGTTCCAATTCCAGAGGAAATTCCAGAGGACATTCCTGTTCTTGTGACGAATCCAGAAATTTCTAATACAAGCTGTGCACAGTAGACTGTCCCTGTTGCTAAATTTAGTCCCAACTGTTATGTTACAAGATATGGTCAAATTTCTAAACCCTGTAACAGATATGAAGCAACTTGGGCATGAACATTGTATTTTGTTTCCAGTGTACATAGAAATGCGTGCCTATCTCTTCTTTTTTTTTTTTCATAAAAAATCTTTATTGTTATATACTTTTCATACAAAATTATAAAATACAAACTACTAACTAACACTGTAACTATCACACTAAACAATATACAATATTTACAAGAATGCTTCCATATAAGACATCAGAAATATAAGAAAAACACAGGAATAATTAGTAAGTTTCCAATATTGAACAGTTTGATTAGACATTTCTCTCCAAATATAACAATGATTATTACTATCTTCAATTCAAAAGTTTTATGCTAATATAATATTAAATATCTGTTCCCAAATTTTCAGATTATTGATACCCTTACTATGTGAATTTAAAAGTAGTTTATGAGCTAGTATATGTTTTGTCGCCAACACTCTGAAGTTTTGCCATGATGTTTTAGTTGGGTCTAGCCAATCTGAAGCTATATAAAGCTTCATTAGTAAGAAAATATTAATATGAACTATACTCTGTGATCTGGTAAGTTCCTTCGGGAATATGCAAAATCATAAATTTCCAAGACAGTGTTGTACTTTGGTAGCCCACTTTCTGAAGTTGAATTTTAAGGGAATTCCACAGTTTGTATACACACTTACAGCTCCAGAACATATGAAGAAGATCAGCCGGTTGAGTTTTGCAGTATGGACATGTTGCAGAGTTTTTAGAATTAAATTTATGCAGGGCAAGGCGTGTATAATATGCATTATTCCAAATCATCAGCTGTGTATATAACAGTTTTTGAAGAGAAGTTGATTTAATAGTCAATTCAATTGCCTTTAACATATTACTTTTATCTGTCAATAATATTTTCTCTTAATAATAATTTGATAACAAAACTTTACCTTGAAATTTAAGTTCTTTAATTAATTTATTCGTAGCTGTTATACATTTAATATCCTGTTGGAGAGCTTGCCACAAGCATTTATTTGTAGTCTCTTCATCCAGTTTAAAGTTTTGTAGGTAACTTATAGTAAATTCTCTAATCTGTCTAAGAATAATCAGGTAATTTTTAGGTAAATTAAATTCTTGTCTTATTCTTGTCTTATTTGGTTGGGCGATCGATCCAGATGTTTATATATATCGATCATAGTTAAATTAACAATTAATGGAAACTTCTTTAGATCAATTAATTGGTTGTTCAGCTTTACATTTGGGTTCCTGTGAAAGGGCTGAAAGACCATCATATGTTGAAGTAAATCCAATGATTGAAATAGACTCTGTAAAGATAATATTTCAGTTTTAATGTGTTCCACAATCCCATATACCTTCAGAATATCTTTACCTAGAAAGGGCATTGCTTTAGGATTAATGTTCAACTTTAAAATATATTGATAGTTCAGGGTTAGCCAAGTTGGTGTCCACTTAGTACTAGTTATCTCATGATTGTCCATTCTTAAAATCCTATTAGAATTCACAATCAGATAATACGTTTCAAAATTAGGCAACTCCAGACCTCCTTTACTTTTTGGGGTCATTAATTTGTCATAAGATACCCTAGTTTTCTTTGGCTCCCAAATAAATTTAGCCAAATCTTTATGAATTTGTTTAAAAAATGTTCTTGAAAGAGATAAATGGGCTGACCTAAAAATATACAGTAACCGTGGCAATACATTCATTTTTATAATAGAAACTTTTGCTAATACTGGCAAGTGCAAATGTTTCCATCTCACAAAATCAGAAACTATTTGTTCCCAAACTATTTTAATGTTATTATTATAGAAATCTTTATTATCTATGGAAAACACAACACCAAGGTATTTAATATTATCTTTGAATGTTACCTGCCCCACTAAAGGTAATAATGAGAAAGGTTTAGGTGTCTTTAAAGGGAATATATTGGTTTTCTCCAAATTAATTTTATAGTTAGAAACCTCTGAAAAATCATTAACTGCTTTCAATATCTTCTCAGTGTATGATATTGGAGATGCACAATAAATATTCAGATCATCAGCAAAAGCTGCCATTAATATTTTAGTTCCATACATTATTGGGACATTATGATAAACCTTCTGCTTAATGTATAAGAACAAGGGTTCAAGATAAATATTAAATAGTAAAGGGGACAAAGGACAACCCTGTCTCGTTCCCGACCTAGTCTGTATTCTTTTGGAAAAACTTCTGTTAATATACAGTGTAGTATAAGGATTACTATATAAAATTTGTAAGATTTGAACAAATTCCAGGGATATATTAAAATAAGGTAAGAGATAAAACAGAAAATTCGTGTCTACACTATCAAAGGCCTTCTGTGCATCTATTATAAGAGCATATATATTCAGATTATTTTGCTTTGCATGCGCTATCATAGTATGTAATGAAAGTGTATTATCACTTGTTTGTCTACCTGTCATAAATCCAGCCTGTTCTTTAGATATTATATGAATCATGATTTTTTTCAATCTAAATGCTATAATTGAGGTTAAAATTTTCATGTCTACGTTAATTAATGATATCGTTCTATAATTATCTGGATTCTGGGGATCTGAGTTAACTTTATGTATAAGAATAGTTTTGGAAGCATTAAGATGAGGATCATGAATTTTATTCCTAATTATATAGTTAAACACACCTGAAAGTATCTTACCGATAGACTCTGCAAACTTCTTGTAAAACTCCACTGTCAACCCATCAGGACCTGGTGATTTCTTTGGTTTCATATGCTCAATTATATATATTATTTCTTCTTCTGATATCGGTTTAACCAAATCATTTTGAAAATCCTCTCCTATTTTTGGAAACTTAATCAGGTGTAAAAATTGTTCATAAACTGCATTAGAGGATATATCCTTCTGCCCCTCATAAATATTAGTATATATTTTCTCAAAGATATCAATAATATCTGCAGTTTTACAATATATCTTATTATTAAGTTGTATTTCTGAAATTTGCCCATTTGTTTTTGATTGATTAATGATCCTAGTCAGCACTCTCGATGGCATTTGAGCATGATTAGCATACTTAACTAGAGTCTTATAATCTTGAAATGTTACTCTAGAGTTTTGAATTACGAAGAGATCCCTTTGACATTTAAGCAACTCTTTCTCTGTTTGCTCATTAAAGTTTAACATTAGCTCTTGATCGAGTAGTTTAATTTTGTATTCCAAGTTTTGAATGTCTTTATTTAATATTTTTTTATAATAAGAGGCTTTTTGCAAAAGGACCCCTCTTATTTGAGCTTTAACTGCAGCCCATTCAATATCTGGGGCATTCTAATGTTTATTTAAACCACCCAGTAAATCTTTAAGGTAGTTTGACATTTCTTGTAATATGTCATCCTTATTTAGCAAGTTTGGATTCAGAGACCAATTATACCCTCTTTGTCGTAAGATATCTTTTACTTCTTTAGCGAAACTCAGCAAAACTTTTGAGTGATCTGATAGGTATCTGGCATGTGTAACAACTGTAGGGTTTAAGTTAATCAATGATCTTGAAATCAGAAAAAAATCTATTCTGGACCACATTTTGTGACATGGGGAATAAAATGTAAAATTATTAGTACTATTATCATTATTTAAATAGTGAAAAGGGTCATATAATTGAAAATCTTTTTTTAAATCATTCAGTGCTAATACAGCATGCTTATTAAATGCTCTTTGTGGACAAGATCTATCCAACTTCGGATTTTGGTAAGCATTCCAGTCACCTCCCATAATTACATAGTGTCTATCGAATTGCATTAAAATAGAATATAATGATGTTATAAATATTTGTTGGTTATTACATGGCGCATAAATATTAAAAAGTACTATAGATTTATCAAATAGGGTAGACGAGAGGGTGACATAACACCATCTCCCATCTTTATCTGAATTAGAGTCCAAAATCTTCTCTTTATACTGATCTTTAATAATTATAGCTACCCCCGCACTATTTGACTTACCTTCCGATGTTATTACCTCTCTGATCTATTTCTTTTTTTTAATATCTTCCCATCGATCATTCATTAAATGAGTTTCTTGCAGTAAAATAAACCACGCCCTAGCCTGCAACAATACATGAAACAATAGTTTCCTCTTCTTCAAGTTCTGGAGCCCTTTAACATTCCATGAATCTAATTCCCACATTTCAAAGGTTGGCTATACAGTAAAAGGTTTGGAGAGAAAACATAGGTAAACAGATACAATAATTTCAAAGTCATACGTATAGTGGAAGCAATTCTTATATCCTGTCCTACCCCAGTGCTTACCCACTCTAACCCCGGACCAGGATAAATATAGGTCTTATATAACATGTAATACCTAAGGTATACAGAAAAAAAAACAAATATAAAACACTACATTATATAGTTTAAAATGTGTTCCATAGTTAAGACCTATAAACTCTAACTTACTTATGACAAAGCCTAAACTAAGCATTCCGTAACAAACACTGCCATGAACTACAACTCTATGGTTACCTATTATTTAAACAATTCAAACTGCACATATAATAAGACAGTACATATAAGATATATTACAAAAAAGGGAATTTTTTCCTTTTCCTATACTGAGATTAGCTATCATACATAGTCCGCATGAGAGAGAGAAAGAAAAAATATATATATATATATCATACTCTTAAATAAATAAAAAACTACTTGGTAATATCCTTACTTATAAGTTCACGTTAACCTAGTTTAATAATAAAGCAGACTACTAACTAACTAAAGTAAAATATAGTACCCTCTATACACAGTACATTAATAACTATAATGACAATTACATTGTACTAACATAATAATAACCCTGCACCCTCTGTAACTACTATAATTACAAGATTTTAAGTAACAGTTATTAGGAAAGCATAACAAGTGTGCCTATGTGTTTAATTTACCAAACATCACTTTTTTTCACTGTTAAATAAGCAAAAGTAGTGTTTAAACAGTTCCCTTTGGTTTCCCAAGGCAGGAAACGCTATGAAATATTCACGATGGGGGACCGCTTTAACAGACGGACACCCAGAAGTGTCACATCGAATTTGACCCCCTCGACAGCATTTTAGGCATTTCCTGTCTTCCTCCTCATCGAAAACAGTTCATTTAAGCCATAAAATGTCGGAAAACAAGTGCAGGTAATCCAGATAAGGAAAACAAACAGTTTTATTACTCTGAAAGGGGCCTGCAGCTTTTCACATGAAAACAAAGGATTACACAGACCTGGAGACACAGTAGATAATGGATCCTATCTCAGCAGCCTGCCAGTCTCAACGGAGGTTCATTTCAAGTCTCTGATGCAGGTAAAGCCTTGAAAACTTTAAGAAACACAGTTTTAGCCTCATTTTTGGTAGAAACCGAATATTTGATTCCATCCATTGTAAAAATAAGCACATTAGGGTATTTCATGTGAAACTTAATTTGTTTATTAATGAGGAATTTGCAGTATGGAGACAAAGCCTGTCTTGCCTGTCTGACCTGCATAGGCAAATCTTGTGATAAAGATATTTTATTATTTTCCCACATAATATAACCACCAGCTTGTTTTGCAGTAATAAGTATTTTACTTACATCTTGATAGTTTAGAATTTTAGCATATACAGGTCTCAGAGAGTTAGATGCTAGTACCGCTCTTAAAGCTCTGTGTGCTCTTTCAATAACAATCTGTTTCATCCCCTCAGAGTTATTTAACAGCACTGCAAATATTTGTAGTATGGATGGAATTAGCTCATTATACTGGATAGATTCGGGAATCCCTCTGATGATAACATTGTTTCTTCTGGATCCTGCTTCTAAGTCTGTAAGCTTGTTTTGCATAGCCTGTATATCCAGATCATGTAGATTTGTTTTTTTTTTCCAGTAAAGTTATTTTGTCCTCATTTTCCGAAATTCTAGCTTCCGTCTTATCCATTCTTTCCAGCAACTGAGGACATGTACTTCCAAATTACTGTATTTGATAAGTCAGTTCTTTCAGTGCTTCTTGAATAGGCAGCAGAGCTCTTTTGATGTCTTCCATATTTAAAGGCTGATCAGGTTTAGCTTTAATCCCTGTTTTCTGTTGTTCCTGCATTTGGGTAATTCTTTGTCTTTTGGAAATCGCATCTTTTTCAGGTGATTGTAATTCCGAAAGTTTGGTTTTAGGCATAGTTGTCTCCATACTTTGAACTTCTTTAGACATCCTGTTAGTACACAAATCCTTACAGTATAGAAAGCACACGGTCCCTTTGTTTACTTCTCTCTGCAGAGCCAGCTAACCTATTGCAATCCAGTGAAATATATTCCTTTTTATCCGTTTTTTCTCCTTAATATAGGATAATTAAGTGTAGATAAAATTATTTCTCGAAGATTTGATGTTAAAAACCTCGTGTTATCAACTCAGGGTTTTGAATTTCTCAGGTTAAATGGAGAGCTGCAGTTCAGCAGTGTTCACAGAACGGCAGCCATCTTTGAATCCCATGCCTATCTCTTCTATTGTTTTGTATAAAAGGCAATCTTTTTAAAAGGGAGGATGTAGATCAATATGTGTGTATATACATTTTAGAAGCTATCTAAGGGCTTACACTAGAGCAGGGGTCCTCAAACTATGGCCCCCGGGCTGGATATGGCCCTCCAAGTCTTTACCATGGCCCTCCAAGTCTTTACCATGGCTCCCTATCGTTTTATGTCCTTTGTGCATTGGTGACACCCAATAAAGTTATTTCACAATATTCAAAAGCATGGTGGCTTTGTAGGAGTAGAGTTTTTGTAAAATCTTTGCATTTCATGTGCTGCAGACTTTGTAATAGTCAGTCTTGTATTGCGATATTTCTACGTGTTGGCTTTTGTGTTTAGAAATGGTTATTACAGTGGAATTGAGAAAATTATATAAATACCCTTTCACAGCTGTTGTAGATAGCCATTTGAGCAAGGTAATACAACTATATTAATTATTTTATAGCTACTGCATTTTAGTAGTTAGCTGGGGCGGTAGGGGTTTTACATGAAAGTTTTGCATTACAACCACTTGTTTAAATCTCGGTGAGTGGCTTGTGTTTGTTGCTAAGTCTTTTGTGACCCAGTTATATAAGTTCATTCACTCCTGGAAAAATTCAGCGAAAACATAAAAAAATACAGACACTCACATAATTATTCATTGCATTTTCATAGAAAGAAAAGCACCCTCACAATCCCAGCACAGGAGGTGGCATCCAACACTTACAAATCTAATCATAACCTTAATTCTAACTAACCCCAACCTGGAGCCCAATGCTAATGTTAAAGTCAATGACACCTGGACATACTGCATTAAAGCATTCAGAGAATCAGTGTGAACATCAGTTGGAACAAATGGCCTTTTATATAAGATGAGTCAAACTGAGTAACTAAAAAAAATAAGTTTGTTGCTGCTCTGCTTAGCTACTAAATCGGATGTTAAAATATGCAGTTTCATTGATTTCCAGCTCTTAGAAACATTAACAATGTTTTGTGTATGGACCAAGTCCCTTACCATCATTAGCCCGCTGCTATCGGGTTGCCATGGCACCGGTGACGCGTGGATGCTCCAGCACAAATGCGCAGATGTATACACTCCATACATACAGCATTCCCAAGCAAAATAAAGCAAAGAAGTATAATTAGCCATTTTGCATCCCTCGAAAAGTTATTTGTTATCATGTCAAAAAAAAGAAAAATTGACTCCGAGTGCAGGATATTCAAAAAACAGTGGACCTATGATTACTTTTTCATGCAGTGCAAGGAGAGAGCTGTTTGTCTGCTATGTCAGGATTCAGTGGCTGTGTTCAAGGAATACAATTTGCACCGACACTACGAAACTCGACATAAAGACAGATATGATTGTTTGGTCAGACAAGTGAGAGAAGACAAAATATTAAAACTGAAAAATGGATTGACAACTCAGCAGAAGCAGCTAAATATTTCATCACTGCGAGCAAGTTGTCAAGTTGCCAAGCTAATAGTGCGCACTGGCAGACTATTCGTAGAGGGAGAATTTGTTAAAGAATGCCTTCTTTCTGTTGCTAAAGAGATGTGTCCACAGAAGACTGAGTTATTTAGTACAATGAGTCTTTCAGGACCTACAATTACATGAAGGATTGAAGAAATGGGGGACAATTTGCATAAGCATTTGCAAAACTCCTCAAAAAAACTTTGCTACTTTTCGTTGGCACTCAACGAAAGCAATGATGTTCATGATTCTGCACAACTTCTAATTTTCATCCGTGGAACAAATGCACATTTCGAAATCACAAAGGAGCTTGCTGCACTGCAAAGCATCAAAGGAACTACAACAGGAGAGAATATTTATGAAAAGGTTCGCCAGACTGTGAATGATTTGGAGCTGGACTGGGCTAAACTAGCCAGTGTGACAACTGATGGTGCTACTAGCATGGTGGGGTCTGTGAAAGGAGTGGTTGCACTACATTAACCAAGAGATGGACAAACACAACCATTTGCATCCAATAGCCATACACTGTCTTATCCACCAAGTCAGTGGTGGCTGGTGACTTCAAGATCAAAGGGGGGCTGCAGGAGACAACTGAATGGGTGGGGGTCAATGGGAAGGGGTGCGGCCAACTAGAAAGGGGAGGAGCTATGCTCAAAACCACAAAAACTAACTAAATACACTGCCCTGGGTGCCAAACCGTCATTATGAGAGTCCAATCAAGACAAAACGAAGTGCAGAAGAATAAAAATATTTCAGTGCATTGGCTGCATGACAGCTTACTTAATATCTAGATGGAAACAAAAAGGTTGTGAGGCATGAAAAAATAAATTACTTTTTAAATACATTAATGGAATGCCAGTCAAAATCAAGTATAAGAAAAACAAGCAGCACTCAACTCAAACCACTTCTTGCACTGCAGTTCTAATTATAATTTATATTCAGCTTTATTAAAGTACCAAGTAACATGCTGAAAGTAGAAATCTCTGATGCCCCCACTTGTAAAAATGTTTCTTATCCAAAAAAAGACCTGCTGCCTGACAACTATCTACTTGTTTCATGGGGAAAACATGATCAAAGTAAAAAATTAAAAGCAAACAAGAAATAAGCTTAAGATACATTGCTTAAAAGGATTACTGTACAGGTTATGGACCACACGATTGGCATTCTGTTTAGTTTACGGGTAAAGCCTGCAGAGATGACTGGAAGTCTCCAAGTGTAATGAGCTTCTTAAAATAATGTAATCCTGTCCTTTATTGCAATTACTATCATATGCATTTCAATACCCGAGGCCTATACATTATCTAGTTAAGTATTCTCTACATGGCAACAACAGAAAGGCTTTCAATGTTGGCAATTCTTTAACAGTATGCTTATTAAAGCTTACTTGCATCTTACGATCTCAGCCAAGCTTACCTGATGATGGTCATTAAAGTATTGCTACTTAAACACAGAGCAACAGGCACTTTGAGTAATAAGCATAAATCAACAGTACAAAAAATATGACAGAAACCAGACCACTCTGCAAAAATCAAGGACAGATGAAAAGCCACTCTAGTACTTGTGTCTACCTTGGATGGGGTGGGGGGATACTCTGCACATTTTACACTGCATAACTACTCCTTGCCTTGCTTTGACACATCCAGAGTCACTACATGGGGGAGTGGGGTGCAACAAGTATGTCACAATTTGAAATGTCTCTGGCTGACTGTGATGGCCCTGACACATTTGTCATAACTCTCAACCTCAGGGCAAGAAATCCGGACAAAGCCATACAAAGAAGTGAGACAAAGGCCCAAGAATAAGGACAATTTTTAAAATATTGCTCTTATAAACTTAGAAAGATAATAGAATAGGTCTTGCATTAGTATGAATTTTCTGAATGGTATGAAATCTGAAACTCAAATGTCTGTCATTATTTTTCTAACTTCAGTCTTTAATGATTTATCAGTAATTTGCCAAACAAAAAAACACAATTTTATGAAAAAATTAACCAAAAATGTGATGTAAAAATATAAAATAGCCACACAATACAGCTGGGAACCTGTCAAAGAAGGGACACTTTAATATTAGTACTGTCAACTTGAGTAGCTGACAAAATAAAATAATCTACATGCATTTCTGAAATAAAAGTAATCTATAACTCTGATTATTACAGTTATTTCTTAATTGTAAACCCTCCATGTTTTCTTCCAAAATTGCTATTTTGCGGAGGGATTATTAGGGGAAGAGCAACATTTTGAGCCAAAATCAGGGACAGTTGAGAGGTTTGGCTATGCCTAATTCTATAAAGTAATTTATTTGCATGTACCTCTCAACCTGTTAATGCAATAAATCTGGACAAGGCCAAATATATTGGGGGAACATATAAACAGTACTAAAAATTGCTCTTGTATAAACTGAGATAGTTGATAGAACAACAGGTCTTACTTTAGCATGCATTTTTCTGAAGGTTATGAAGTCTGAAACTCAGTGTGTCATTATTTAGTGACTTAATTCCTAAAAGATTTTGCCAGAAAACCACAAATTTTATGAGGAACAAACCAAAAATAAGAAGCAAAAATCTATTCATTCTTTGAAAATCTGGACAGTTGGGAAGTATAGTTCAGCTGGGGCTGTCTTTAAGTTTGCCGCCCTTCCCCCTCACAAAATCATGGAGCCTCCCCCTGCAGCCATTCAAATGATCCATTACTTGGCTATTTCACTCCATTTACCATAAACACTAATGTGCATACTGATTTACTTCTATGATGATTTGGACTTCATTTGAAAGTTTTATTTTGCATTTTACAGCACAAACACTAAGACATCTGCTAAACAAAACTTAGCATTAAAACTTCTCTGCCCTTGAAACTCACATTCATTGAAACAGCATTGAAACCCACATTCAAAGAAAATACATTTTACCAGTGGCAGATAAAGATTAATTCTGGGCTGTTTTCAAATCATAGGCCCCTTGCATATGAAACATACATGTGCTCTTTGATACAACTTCCTATTGTTTAAAACATTTTTCCAGTAAACAATGAAACAAAATGCATGCACCAATAATGACAAAACTGCCCAGTTCAGAACATTTCCATCATAAGTCTACTCAGACTTCTACAGTCCACCATTATCAGTAAATATGCACAATTCTACAGTCCACCATTATCAGTAAATATGCACAATTCTACAGTCTGCCATTATCAGTAAATATGCACAATCTCTGATGTAAAAAAGTCATCTAAATAATTCCACATTAAATAAATCTGTAACTAATGAAGAGGTTGCTGCTAGCAAACACCTTTATATTTCATGGTTTCATCGAAAAATAAAGCGTCTGATGCCCCTGAGGAATAAATTGCCTATATTACATTAAAAATGACAAGCTAGCAATATTGCAACAGGAAATTGATGGCAAACTGATAACAGGCTCATAGTTAGTATCTTAACTTTTTCAGTACAGCAACATTCACCCCTTGTGGGAGTAGAACCAACAACCTTCTGCATCAAAAGCAAGTACACAACCTGTTGTGCTATTAACAATGCATGCTGACTTAGCATAAGCAGCACTAAACTTCTGTTCCCCTGCAGCTCTCAGCTCCTTGTAAAATCTACTCAATACTCAACTGCATCTCAACTTTGCAGCACAAGAAATCTGGAAAAAGCCAAATTTATTGGGGGGGGGGGTCAAAAGGCCAAACACCAGGGACACATTAAACATTGCTTGTATAATCTTGGAAAGTTGCTAGAATAAAATGCTTTTATTTTCATTTTACTACCAATGTCCCTGTGCAAAACAGTCAGAGCAACATACCACTACACCAAATTGGCTGCTTTGTGAAGAGAGGAAGACTGAAACTTAAATGGCTATCATTTAATGAATTCATTTCTCACCATAGCAGTCAACCTCTTAGCACAAAACACCTGGACAAACCCAGTAATGAGGGAATACAGCCCTCAAACATATTCAGTGAATTCAGTTCTTGCCATAGCTGTCAACCTTAGCACAAAAAAACTGGACCAAGCCAATAATGGGGTAATACAGTCCCAAAAATAAGGACAAATTTCAAATATTCATCTTATAAACTTACAAAACTGCTAGAATAGAAGGTTGTGTTACTATGTATTTTCTGAAGAATATGAAGTCTGAAATACAAATGTCTGTGAATTCTACTTCTGACGGAACAAAAACAATTTTCAGCAGAGGCCCAGGGAGAAATACTGCAGACACATGTCTTTGTAAAATGGCAGGGCACCAGAGCAAATCCACACAAACACAGGGATGAGATGCAGACTCCACCCCAGCCAAGAATCAAACCAGAAATCCTATAGCTGTGAGACAACAATTCTACCACTGCACCATCAAATATGTACAGAATTAAACATTCAGAAACCTGAAGTCTGAAATTCAAATGCCTGTCAATTTTATTTAACATTTGTTAATCAGGACTATCTGACTTGGAACAAAAAAACAATTTTCAGCAGAGGCCCAGGAAGAAATAATGCAGACATGTCTTTGTAAGTAACATAGGACACACAAGCAAACCCACGCAAACACAGGGAGAAGATGCAGACCCCACACAGAAGGCACCCCAGAAAAGAATCAAACCTGAGAACCTGCAGCTGTGAAGCAACAATACTACCACTGCACCATCAAATATCAAGCATTGCAGCATTTAGAAACCACAGATATTATGAGGAACAGATCAAATCAAATATGAGGCAAAAATCTGCAATTTTTTTTATAAATGGTGGTGGGTAGGGAATTCAGGTCCTTAACACCTGCATACAAGGTATAGAGTTCAAGCCTGGGTATCTCTACCCACCACCATTTGTTCTCTCTAGCCACCAGTATATAGTAACTGGAGCATTACACACACACACAAAATCAAAGCATGTGACAATAGCAGATGAGCTCTTGTAGCATCAAGCATTTGTATGCACTCTACCTACATCAATAAAATTTATCAATGTTCTGCTAATTTATGAGCAAAACAATGTCACCCACAGTATAAACCTACATATTTGAATATTCACAAAACTGTAACCCTTGAAAAATAATGTCCTTAAGCCTAAGTCAGTCAAAACCAATTTAATTATATGTTTATTATGATAAATAAAGAAATAGAACCACTACCTTAAAACACATGGCAAAAGGTGAGTAGAAAAATCTTTGCATGGAAGATTTAACAAAAATTACAAAATATCATTGGCCAGTACACTAAACTGAAATACTTAAAACACATTTAAACACTTAAATACTAATAGATATAAAATGTGCTCATCTAATCCACATCGAATGCTACACAAAATGGTTGTTGCAGCAAATTTCAATCTTAAAATAACTAATACCCCATAATGGAAAGATATGAACCCACTACTAAAGTAAATAATTAAATACAGAAAAAAGCACCCAAAGAATGAAATAGATGTGACATCATACCTGAATACATTTACAAAAATATTAAAGCAAAATCTAGAAATTAGAAAGTAAAAACTTTCAATGTTTACATTGCAATCACCTGAAATGCTCTGCATCCAACTTTTTTTGTTATGGCTTACTAACATGATCCTTAACATATGAGCTATGATGTAGGGCCAGAAATGAAATTGCTCCTGAATTCAAATGACAGCAATGCTTACTGTAAGAGAACGCAGTAATATTAATACAAAAGTGCAAACTTAATTTGCACAAATTTAGTAAATCTCTGTGTGTTTGAGTGTGTGTACACCTACTCGCACATCCACATACACACACACACACACACGCACACACACACACACACACACACACACACACACACAAAGACTCACACATATGCACATACAGTTGCACACAGAAATGTAAAAACATATGGACATGTAGATGCACAATTACAAGCACATACATCCATACATACATACAAAGGCAAGCCTGCCCCAGGCTGTCCTAAAAGGCTCTGTGCCAAATAAAATAACCATACCATTCACAAGACCAGATGGCTAATCTTTGGTCTTTAATTGTTCCCTCATCCTGGCCAACATTCATACACCCAGGCCAGCAATGGCATGGATGGATGACTTAGCTCAACGCTACTGATCCTGTTAGGAGACTGAATTTAACTGAAAACTGCGGCACTTCATTCCTATAGTTTAATTTATGGGAGTTTACTTTCATACACATGAATAACTATATCTGAGAATCTGTACTGACTTTTTTTTTTTTTTTAAATACCACTCTAAGGTTTATAAATAAATGAAAGCTACACATACAAATATAACTCTTGGCAAAACTTACAAATAGATGTTGATTACTGTGGCTGGTGCTGTGAATTCAACCTTTTCAGAAGAGATTTGAATCTAATCAGTGCTTATTGTATCTTTAAAAGATGATTCATTATCAGTCTAATAGAATTGGTTTCTCAAGGAACAGCCTCAACAGCAACAGGCATGAAAGGTAGTCTGGGCAAGCAGATTTAAAGGAGTGGTTAAAGAGTGGTGAGGAATGATAAAATGCATTCAGTAGCTCCCTACCATGCAATACTTAATGCCCATCTACAGAAGTTACAGAACCTACATATTACAGAGCTGTTAAGGGGTACTTAAATGCAGATGGAACGACTTCTTAAAATGCAAGAGTAACTACTCAACACTGAAATCGTATTGCATCACAAAAAAAGTCACAATGCTACTACTTGACACACACACACACACACACACACATACACACACACACACACACACACACACACACACACACACACACACACACACACACACACACACACACACACACACACCTTACCTGTAGTAGCTTGTCAAATCATCATAAATCCAATACAAGTACATTCGATTCCTGCAGCAAGTGGAACCAATAAATCCAAAGACCCGCGCAAGTACATTTAAACCCCGCCTGCGAGATCCTCCGATCCCTGCAGCAAGTGGAACCAATAAATCCCTGCGAGATCTTCCCGACAAGAGACTGCAGCAATTACAGACTGCTGGTTTTGCAGTCCGACCCCGACGCGTTTTCCCAGCGAGTCTATGCAGTTTAAAACTGCATAGACTTCTGGGAGCTCCGTTCCTCATGTTTCCCTATCAGGACTGCTGCTGAGAGTCTCTGCGCATGCTCCAGACTCTCAGCAGCAGTCCGGACTACTGCGCATGCGCGAAGTCCCCGAATTTTTAAACTTTTCTTTTTTTTCTATTTATTTCTTTTTATTTTTATTTCTTTTATTTTCAGTTGAGGGGGCTGCAGTCCGGCAATCCAATAGCACAGGCCGCCCCTGCACCAAGTGCTGTGTTGTAAATCACTGAAGTGGGACTCTGTCATGAAAGTTGTGGTGTTGTGTGTTAACTTCATTAGGGCTCATGCACTAAACCACAGACAGTTTCAGGAATTTCTGTCTGAACTGAATGCTGCCTATGAAGATATTCAGTACCACACAGAAGTCTGCTGCCTGAGTCGAGGAAGAGTTTTGAAATGTTTTTATGACTTGCTTCCACAAGTTTCTGCTTTGTTCATAGCACGATAGTTTTATTTATTTATTTTTGTTATCTTAGTTAGACAGGGACAGCTGGCAAGGATGTCAGCAGAGGATTATGGCAAGCTGACAAGGAACCAGTTGGCTAACATGTGCCAAGCCAAAGGACTGGGGCATGCCAACCTGACTAACGAATAAATGATTGTAGCCTTAACCACAGCTGCATCACAGACCAGCAGCCAGGAGGACAACCAGACTGGCCTTGGAGATGTACAACTCTCAGAATATGGATAGTTCAACTTTGCCTCAGAGGACTTAAACATCTGTCTGGAGTTAGAGACTTGAACTGCAGGGCAAAAGTTTGGAAGTAGAATCAGCAAAGAGACTGTGGCATTTGGAGATGGAAGAAAAGGAGAAACAGATGGAATTAGAATCAGCAGAGAGAGTAAGATGTCTGAAAGCTGAAGAAAATGAGAGGCAAAGGCAAAATGAAAATGAAATGCCGAGTCTTTGCTAGGGTCGTGGAGGTAATGGGGAAGGGAATAACTGAACCCCGGAAGCAGTAAAGGTCAGTAAATTTCTTCCACAATTTACAGAGGGTGATGATTTTGATAGTTTTATTCATGTGTTTGAAAGGGTGTGTAAACAGTATAATGTTGACCAAGGGATCTGGGTACAGTTCCTGATCCCCTTACTCCATGTTAAAGCTGTAACTGCTGTTTCTAAATTGTCTGATACTGATTGCTTAAATTATAATACAGTTAAAAATTGTTTACTGGAATGCTTTAAGTTATCACCTGAATCTTATATAAAAATTGTTTGTGAGCATAGACGGCAGGCAGATGAAAGTGTGTGTGATTATATTGCTGAGTTAAGCACATAGGACACAGGAAGTTAGAATTGGGGAGTACACCTCTACAAAGAGGTCAGTCACAAGTGAAGCCCATCAGGGATCAGTCCTTGGACTGCTCCCTTTTGGTGTTTACTTCTCTGAAGTCATGACCAATGTCAATGGTCTCTGGCTGACTAAATTTGCAGATGATTGCAAATTAGGAGCTGTCATTGAGTCCCACACTAACACAAATATTCTGCAGGAAAGGTTGATACAGACAAGCAACTGGTGTCAGATCCATGTGACAACCCCCACTGCCAGCCAGTAATCAAGGAGCCTCAATCCTCACCACTGGCACCTGTGGGGGGGCGTCCACTGGGATGATAACAGGTACATACACAGTATTTCCAGATGCAGCTCCCTGCATCAAGTGCAATTTCCCTTAAGAGCACACAGATACCACAGTCAGTTCAGGGCTGGTTCCATTTTCTCCAGATCCCCAGTAAGACTCCACACTGGCACAGCTATAGAGTTGAGATCCCAGCTGAGTGACCAAGCCAAGACCTCCAGCACCCTCTCTGTCCAACCAGTGCTTCGTGTCACTGCCCAAGTAGCTGATGCACACACTCTTTGAGTTTGATTTACACACACACACATACACACACACACACACACACACACACACACACACACACACACACACACACACACACCTGGGAAGGGCTGGAACAGGTTTGCTAGTTATGCCCCCTTCTGCTCATACTATAAGGTAGTTACCACTGCCACCAGTAACTCTTTATCAGCTACTTTAGGGCCCTTAACAAAGGGTGTCCAATCTTACTGTCCAATATTAATACTAATACAAATGGGTTGTTTGACCAAGAGCAAGGCTATTAGGAGTGGCCCACACAGTGTCACCAAATAAATATGCAGGTGCTCTCAATGTACCGGAGCTTAAAGATGCAGAATGGAAATGGAACCTTGCTTTTCTGACAGATGTAACAGAGCTAATCAGCAGTTTCAATGTGCAACTTCAAGGAAAGGGGAAGCTCATCTGTGATATGCATTCACATGTGAAAGCATTTGAAGTAAAATTGGACATCATCATTAAACAAGTGAAGGAGGAAAACGTCTGCCATCTCCCCACTACTCAAAATCTGTTGGCTGAAAAACCAGCAGTTGCATTCCCAAACAAAACATGTGTGGATTCACTGAAAATGTTGCAAAGGGAGTTTCAAAGGGGATTTAAAGAGCTTCATCTCCATGAACAGGACATACAGCTTTTCCGGAACCCATTTTCTGTTGACATTGAAATTGTTGATCCAATGTACCAAATGGAACTGGCTGAACTATAGACTTGTGACTCTCTGAAAGATGCATTCAAGTCAAACAGCCTTACTAATTTCTATGCATCTCTCCCCTCTGAGACATTTCTTAATCTCAAGAAGCATGCACTCAGAATGGCAACCATCTTTGGCAGCACCTATGTCTGCGAACAGACTTTTTCCCTAATGAAACATCTGAAATCTCCAACCAGATCCAGACTAACTGATGCACACTTGCATTACTTGTTACGACTGGCAGTGAAAAACATGGAACTGGACATTAACTATCTCATCAGCCAAAAGCAGGCCCACACTTCCCATTGAAATATGCTTGGGGCTATTTTGTCTGAAGAAGTTCTTTGTGCTTTGTGTTTTTGTTTTAAAGTTTTTTCAAAC
>NC_056751.1:166278553-166346053 GCF_019279795.1 Protopterus annectens | reverse complement strand
CAGACATGCATTTTAATAATTTTCTAAACTGTAGATGGGTGGAATTACATTTGTTACTGTAGTTATTTATTTTTCAGAAGTTTATGATACTGCAAAATGAAGATTCAGACAGAAAGCGGGGAAAGTAGCAGGGGCAGACATGATATTAAGAGCCGAGTTATATTAATTTATCTCCAACGTGATCCCATTTTAATGAGTCAGACATTAGCCATGCTGTGTATTTGATTAAAATGTTCAGCCTATTGTACAAATTGAATATTTGTAAAGGTTAAGAACATGATATTGATGCTCATCCTTCCATTTTTTGTGGCTTTTATGGATATTTACATTAGAACTGACTGCATCAATTGTCTTAATTTCTGGGAAACATTTCAGCTGAAGTTAGTTCCAAAAGTGAGGAGAAAATGCAAAATGTATGTTGTTTTATGAAAGTAAGCACAATAAATGATGTACTACTGCAAAATAATTAGGTTCCCTGAAAAATATGCAACATCCTGCTACCATTAACAGACAAAAGGATGAGACAAGCAGAGACTGTATTTACATTTATTATTATCGAAAATGTCTTCAAGTATTTATGCTTCTGATCAGTAATAATCTAGACTTACATGGAAGAACAATATGTTAAAACTGTTTGGTCACATGGCATATTTTACAACCCAGTAGTCGCAATGCAGAGAACAGGCAGTCAATGCAGCTGGTAAACTGAAACTGATATCCAAAGATGTGCACAGCTTATAGCAAGCCCTAAAGCCAGAACACAAGTATGTTGCTGTTTGGATAAAAGTCAGTAGACACCCTGATTTTATTCAGGACTCAGGTATCATAGTATTAAGTAAACAGTAGTATCTTTTAGCAGGAGTGAAGTATTTGATCACTAAAGAGGCTGAAGGGGAAGTTATGTTGCATGGTGTAGTGGGAGGTAGGGTGACTTATATGTTGGACTGTTGATATGATGGTGCTGTCCGAGATTACATACCTCAACAGCAACAAGTCACTTGGCAACAGAGGGTGTTGCAGGGGTTATGTGATATAGTGGGACAGACTGAGAATTAGGAAAGGAGGATTAACGGGCAGGGGGACTGAGGGGGATGGGGAGCTGCAGAAATAAACAATTATGTATGGTGTTTAATACAGCACAGACAATTAGAGCAATGAAAGTTCTTAAGGTAGGACATCATGAAGGAGGTGTAAGTGATTATGGGTGAGTCAGAGAAGGACAGAGGGATATTTCTGACAGATGTGCAAATATAATGAAATGTATATGAGGAATGAAGTGGGGTTCAATGAATGATAGTATGTGCAAAAGCTTCTTTCTTCTTCTTTTGGCTTTTCCTGGTTAGGGGTCGCCACAGTTGATCACCTGTCTACTCATGATTGGCAGTGGAGTTTTACAGTGTTGAGTTGCCAGCCCAGCCTTCCACAGAAGGCACACACACTCACACCTACAGCCAATTTAGAGTGTCCAATCCACCTGCAGCATGTCTTTCAGATGTGGGAGGAAACCGGAGCACCGAGAGGAAACCCACGTGACTACAGGGAGGACATGCAGACTCTGCACAGAAGGCACCCCAGCCGAGGATCAAACCCAGAGAACCTCTTGCTGTGAGGTGACAATGCTAACCACTGCACCACCGTGGCCACCCTATAGTATGTGCAAAAGCTACTGAGTAATAATAGGAGGTTTATTTGTGAGGCAGGGGCTATATATATGAGGAACTGGTTAAATAAAGAAGTGAAGTAACATCATTGTGTAGTACTGAATGGCACAGGAATAGGACTGAAAAATGTTGAGGTGAGTGAGCAAATTAGAGACAGAAGATAGGTTAAAATACTTTTAAATACATAGTGCTTTGTGGGAAGTCTGAATTAGTGGCTTTGACACAAAGAAAAATAATAAGCAAGATGATTATGCTGGTGTCCATCTTGGGATAAAATCTGTTGGAATTTAGATTGGAGGGAAGAGAGGGGTGGAAAGCAGAGCCAAATCATGATCAAACTGAGCCATGAGCAGGGCAATGGATTGTGACCCCCACTCATGTAGCCATGACAATATTCTATTACTTGGCTGTCTCTCTATAATTACTAGAACATTTTTACAACATGTCAGTGTGCATAGTATTTCTTTTTTACTCTTAAAAAGATTGCAGATATTTAGGGTTCATTTAAATCTGATATTCCAAACTTTACAGTAAAAACACTGTCAGCCATTTGCTAAATAAAAGTCATATTAAAAACAGACCGCATGAGCAACAGTAAGTGTCTCTTCCCTTGAAATTTACATTTATTGAAAATCCATCTAGCACCTCACTAAACTACAAAATTTGCCAGAATTCACAGTCAGACAGCACATAATTAATTACTAGTTAGTGGCTACGTGAACAGTGAAGGAATTCAAAATAAAAATATGAAATGCATTTGCTAACAGCCCAGTAGATGCAAGTGTCCATTTTCAGAGGCATTCCAGGAGCACTGTCTGGTGAAATGACTTGGTCAGAGTCACACAGCAGACGAATGAAGGCTGAGGGATCAAACTCTGCACCACAGAAGCAGCTCATTCACAGGTCACACCTTTATTCATCTGCACTAAGTACCAGATACAGTACATTTCACAACCTTGTGCCTGTAAAAAAAAACAAGTTAAGTTATAAATGTATTCTCAGTTAAAATATTAACATTAAACTCATAGACCATGCAGTCCAGTGTATCCACAGCCAAATAATAAACACATTATCAGCAGTCAAGAAAATAAGGACTGTACCCTAAGAACATGGCTTGTGTGTTGTTGCTCCTGTTTACTATAATCAATTCCTTCCTTTACACCATAATTACTGCGGATTGCAGGAAGTAAGTACATACTCACACATGCACACACGCACACACACACACACACACACACACACACACACACACACACACACACACACGCACACACGCACACACACGCACACACACACACACACACACACACACACACACACACACACACACACACACACACACACACACACACACAGCATAATCGGGGCTATCGCTTGCATTCACTTATTGTTTCTTTCGTAATGGACAGGCTGGGTTCCCTCAGCAAACGCCGGGCCCTAGGCAGTTGCCTAGGTTGCCCTGTGCTGGATCCAGCCCTGGTACAAACACCAAGGGTAATTTAGGTAAAGAGAGAAAAAGGCATACAGAATGAAATCATGTGGATGAAAGTGTGATTAATATGCAAGAGTCTTGGTGTTCTGACTCTAATATATGACCAACAGATAATATTGTACCTGTGGTACAAAATATAAAACAGAACATGCAAAAAGGGGATTATAAAGATGATAAATGCTGAACACAATGTGTATATGGAGGTGGAAAGGGAGTAAGGATAAAGTAGGAAATGCAGGTAAGAAGAATCTGAAACTTACAGAGAGTATGTTCTATGATACTTCCAGGGGGATGTTTGAGAAACTGGACGACGGAATGGGGGGAAGTGGTTACATATTAAGAATTTCAGAATTCTGAGTAAGAGGAAAGGTTTAAGGAGGGGAATAGGGGTGGCGGGTTTCTCTGTGGAATAGTAGTTGGAAGGGGTTGGAAGGCAATAGTTTTTAAACTGGGTTCTATGTGCTGGAACTGAGCAGAGTTGCTTTTTGTTTGTGTATGGAGGTTTTTAGGAAGAGTTGAAGTTCTTAAGTCACATAGGAAATGGGTGAGAGAACTGGATCCATTTTTTGTGGTGTAAGTTTGACTTAAAGTTAGTGTTGTTTATGTTATCCTTAATGTAATATGGACTAAGAATATTGTCACTCATTTTTCACATGTTCATACTATTCTTGCTGTAGATATTTGTTTTTTTTTTATTTTGTTTATTTTGTTTATTTATTTTTTTTATTTATTTTGAATTTGTTAACCAGGGAAGAGCACTGATCACACCAGATCCATTTCGGTCTCAGCCTGGTGAAAACACAATAGATACACGATGTTATATACAGAGTAAATGGCAAAATGCAGTATATACGTATATTATATACAAATTGAATATCATATCTGGCTTGAGGGTATAAAGGCAATAGATAAATTACATTATATATAGAGAGACTGAAAAAAACAATATATGAGCATTATATATAGAGAGTATCATCAGAGCTGACATGCTGAAAAAATCTTAATGAAAAACAGAGTCAGAGCAAGGTATGTAGACAGAATATGGGAATGAAGAAGTTCGAGAGAGAGAGCAGTTGCATTTTCCTGGAATTTTGCAAGTGTGCCTTTATTAGTGAATGGAATGTGGGGTAGGAGGAATGATGTTTAAGAAAAGAAAGGAAAAATTTCCATAGTTTGGGATTAAGGACTGAGTAAGCATGGTCCTTGCAGTGAAGCCTAGTTTGGGGGATTTGGAGGAGGGACATGAGTGGTTGGGCCTATACTAATTCGCCGAAAGTGTATTTCAGTGAACACCTAATCATCATCCCCTATTCAGCGAAAATTGCTTCCACAATTCGCTGAATTTACCAAGGGCAATGAAATATTTGACCTGCAGCACAAAGGACGAACATCTCACTAAATCAAACCCACCCAAGTGGGGGGCTTCACCCCGACACCCCCCCATAACTATATATACAAACTCTGAGATCGCACTACAGTGGAAAAAAGGGTAAAGTTGTGCATTTGACCAACTACTTCTTTGCCCTTGGTAAATTCAGTGAACCATGGAAGTGATTTTCACTGATTAGGGGTTGATGATTAAGTATTCGCTGAAATACACTTTTGGTGAACTAATATAGACCCGAGTGGTTTAGATGTCTAAGATTGTATATTGGTGTATCTCTGAATAGTCTGGAAGCTGGTGGGGAAAGGTTAGTTTAAATTGCTGAGAGGCAAGTAGAAAGTCAGCATGTTGGTTCAAAGGTAGTCAGTTAGGCTTTTCAACGGTTTTGCAGTGGTGTTCATTTCCTGGGGAGAAAGTGATGAATTTGCAAATGGCATCTGAAAGGGACTGTATGATGGATATATATTTTTTAGAAGCTGCAGCAATTAGTGCAGACAATATTCAAGCTGAACCAGTAAGATACCTTTACTTATGACATTTCTACAGGGTCTGGATTAAAAAGGGGAGCTCCCATCAGCCCAGAAAAGAAGAGAGTTGATTTTTTTGTGTGTGTAGTTCAGGTAGAGTTGGAAATTTAGGAAGGGGTCCAACCAAATCCAAAGGTATTTGAATGAAGTGACATTTTCAACAGTTACTAAGATGATCAAGGATTTTTACAGGCCTGGAGATAGAAATGAGCCTTTGTCTATTGCAAAAAATATTGTTTAGCTTATCAGTAATTGTTAATCACACATTGAATAAGGGCATGAAAATCACCCTGAAGTTCAAATTCAACAGAAGAGACAGAATGCTTGGAGCAGAATAGAATAGGGATTTTGACTTATATTTATATCTATTCATTCAGCCAGCCATTTTTCTAAATGTCTTGCACTGGTAAGGGTCACTGATGTGGCAAGTTGTAGAAGGCAGACCAAACTTCTTTAAACTTATCAGCAATGCCACTTCATCCTGTTTTATTCTTAGGTATTCAAAAACAAAGTTGAGTCTGCATTAAGGTATCCTGCCAGTGGATCATGCCTGATACATCTTCTGTGGGTTGAACCAAGAGACATTTTCATAAAAAGTAAAAAAACTACCTCAAATGATGCCTCTCATCATGGAAGAACAGTTGCTGTGCTCTAAGATCCTTACAGATCCTTACAGATTGCCAAAGTTCTCTCTTTCTCTATCCCTCTGTCTGTCATGATGACTGGTCCCATCTTTGCCATGAAGGATCCTCATTCCTGCTAACTATACCAACAATCTCATCGTTTCAGTTTCCATACAATGCTCATGGTCATACGTGCAAATGGAGACATAGAATGACCTCTAAACTGAGAGTTGTTGCCTATAATTTATTTCTTGCATCACTGGTACAGTCAGATACAATCCTTAGTGTACTGCACTAATCTCCTCTATCCGCACTCATGAAAAAATGCTTGTATTTCTCCAAATGAAACATCTGCTTCCCCCTCACCTGCAGGCAACAAACTCTTTTAGAAAAAGAACCATGGACTCTGATTTAGAGATGCTAATTTTTATCCCATCCTCTATACATTCATCAGTGAACCACTTCATTTCACACTTGAGATCACACTGGAGAGCAGGATCACTTGCAGCTAAGAAGACAACATAATCTGCAAACAACAAAAAAATGATTCCCATGTCTATGGTTTGGATACTTTACAGACCTCGGCTATGTCTTGAAATTCTGTGCAGGGCAATCAAAAAAGGGAAGGTGATAAGATAAGGCACACCCTTGCCAAAGTCTTATGTCCACCTTGAACAAATTGACGTAATACTAAACATTTCTCACTTCTTAAATATAGTGGCGAAAAAGCTGCCACACAGACCCAGTACTGTTGTAGCACAACCAAAAAGACATTCTAAGGTGTAGCTGCTGCATGTACAATACATTATTAAACTCTTTCTCAGAAGCTTATGACCCATCTAATGCTAGTGCCAGAGACTAGAAGAAGTCTCCTTGTAGGCTTTCCAAGGAAGAGTGAGAAGTCTGACCTCTTTATAACTCAAAACATACCAGCCTTTACCCTTTTTGAAAATAGGGACTGCTACCCCAGTTTGTTCATCTAGGAATACTGTCCCAGCATTCATATTATATTGAAAATGTATGTCAAATACAACAATGCTACAATGTTATCACCTTAAGCATTTTTTGTCAAGTTTTATCCACCCTTGTAGCCGTGCCATGGCAGATCTGTTTAATTGCTACTGTGACCTTATTTACAGAAATGAGTCCAGTGTCACTAGCTGCTTCTGTTACAATCTTCTGAAGTGGGGGGTGAATCCCTGAGAATCAGGTATTCCTCGCTGTGTTTCTTTGATCTCTTAACAGCACTGCCACATAAGGTGAGCTTTTTTTCTTCACCCTTGTTGATATCAGAGTTATCTGTATAGTTAGGAAAATGTAATAAAATTGTTCAAACATAGATATAATTCTCTCTCTGTGTATTCCAGGATGTAATTAGACACTGTGCATGTAAAAAGATAGCATGACTATACAATGTGTTACCTCAAATTACCATTAATTTGTATAATAGATTACTCTATCTTTTGCTGTTGAACTTGGTATAGCATGTTTTATTTCTTATCAGAATTTGTGGTATTTTTATTTTCAGTTTGAAATTTTATGGATGCTGTGATGCAGATGTTTTGTATTGTGACTTTTTGGATGGGGTGATTGCTGCTCCTAGTTTTAGCAACATTGGAGTTGATCTTAATAAATAGAGGTTGCAGGAGGTGCAACACCCCGGATGGTGGATATGAAGGGGATGCAACCTCCTAGAAAATTTGTGAAATTTCTGTTTTTTTAGGATGTGATTATGTATTTTCAAATACTTTGCTTTTCACACGAGGCTTTTAATACCTCATACTGTATTGTCATGAATACAGAATAATCCTTACATTTGCCATATAAATAAAGCATAACTTAGCTGTTTTTCACTTAGCGTGTTATCTCTACACTTCAGTCTTCTTAGTAACCATAGCATTATTTTTGTATGAAATATCATTTAAATTTCTTAGGAATTTTTATCACTGCCTGTTTTATCTTGCTGCCTATTGCATCTCAGAATTCCTTGCCAGGAACTCAGAGAGAGCAATATTGTACAACCACACTTCCGTCCCACTAAAGCCATAAAGCAAATTATTGCTGAATCAAACAGCTCATTAACTACTGAGTCAGTGAGTTTCCAGTCTCAGGTGCTCCTTTTTTGGAACAGGCTTTCTATTCACATTAGGCAGAGCCCTTCCCTGGCCCTCTTCAAACACAGTTTTGGATCAATTGATGGGGAATCACAAATTCCCACCTGACGTAGCACCTATGTCCCTTATGTACAGGGGCAATCTGTAAGATACTCGATGTATAAAGACATAAGGACAAACCCATGCCATCCTCTTGCCTCTAGGAGCAGCCATATAGTGGGTAAAATCGGGTGATATTGGCTAGGCTTCTAAGGGCTCTTAGGCCATTGGAGAAGTAATCTCCTATGAAACCTATGAATCTGTGATTGATAACTTTGCTATTTGCACCATTCTATTGGCTTTTATTGTTCACAAAATATTTACATTTGTTTATCCTATGCTTTTAAAGTTAATGCTTCAGAAACTGCTTTAGAGTGCAAGGATGTGTGTAGGCTGCTAAAGGTGTGATACTCCACATAACAAAGTTGTTAAAAATAATATGGGCACACTTTCTGGTGACTTTCAAAGCAGAAATTCCAAATAATTAAATTCTGAGTAGGTATAGAGAACAGGCTGATAGAAAAAAAAAAACAATGCCAACAATGTTATATTGTTGGAACACAGAGAAGAGGGATCCATAGCTGAAAAACAAAATAAAGTCAGTATGGCAGCCTCCATCAAGCCATTTTTGGGAAGAACTATGATAAAATAATACTAGCTAGTTAGACTAACGATGTGATAAGAAAGCTCAAAGATACATTTTTTAGTTTATGATTCCAATGATCCATTTTCTCACAAATTACTACTTTCTATATAATGGTCACTATTCAATCATGATCTTTTCAGAAAGTCACATCTCTTTCATGCTATGGATACCAAGAAATAACATACATCATAACATAAAGCCAGCCAAAATTCGGTTAACACTTTGTCAAGAAAAAAAAGCCCTGCAGGGTGATTGTTGCTAGTGCATATGCTTACATCCTTGTACTACAAAAATTAAAAAAGAAGACGTATCAAAGTGCAACCTTGTATTTTCTTAAAATTCAGTAATTGCATTTTTAAACTCTGAACAGTCAGATAATGTGCAGATATATACAGAGTAATTCAAAATGTCTGTCATTATATTGACTCAGTTGCTACATTTATTTGTTTAATTAACTAAGATGGGGATCAGCCTGTACTGACGTATATTGTTAATGTTTGTAATAATTGGCACTTCTATTCATTTTGCGAGAACCCATGAATGCCAGCACTGAGCACCCTTATAATAAGTAGAACAGCCTCAACTCAACTTAAAATAGAGCCATCCATTAAATGTATAAGTTCCCTACCAAGACAAATGGCACAGTATTAGTAATACTGATGAAGTATTACAAAAACTCAGATTAATCATGCCTGGCCTTTTCAAAAGACAGCATTATATTTTCTGCTGAGGTGACACTCTGACCCTATGTGCAAAAATGGGGAAAGGGGTTGTGGATAAAAGTACTGTCTTTTATTAATCATATTTCATCAGCAGCAATAAAGAAATTAAATAAAATACAGTTTATCAAAGTCTATAGTTAAGTGAAAATATTTACATTAGCATTGCAACACAGTTTGAAAAGAAAAAATTCTATGACTACTGTGGCGACCCTCCATGTCTGGGCCAGTAATCAAAAAGCCTCAGTCCTCACCACTGGCACCAGTGGGGGACATTAACTGAGAGGATAACAGGTACACACAGTATCTCCAGATGCAGCTCTCTGCATCAAGCAGAATCAAGCACAATTTCCCTAAAGAGCACACAGGGAGCACAGTCAGTCCAGGATGTTTTTCCCCCTTTCTCCAGATCCCTAATAAGACTCCTCACTAGCACAGCAATAGAGTTGAGTCCTTAGCCAGGGTTCCTAGCCAGGTACTCCAGCACTGTCTCTGTACAACAAGTGGTTTATGTCCTGCCCAAGTAGCTGACACACACACACACTCTTTGAGATTTGATTTGCACACACACACACACACACACACACACACACACACACACACACACACCAGAGAAAGGCTGGCACATATTTATTAGCTATGCCCCCTTTTTGACAAGACTATAAGGTAGCTATAACTGCCACCAAAACCCTTTGCCAGCTACTTTGAGGCCCTTAACAAAGAGTGTCCAATTTTACTGTGTAATATTAATACTAATACAAATGGCAGTTTGACCAAGAGAAAGGCTATTAGGAGTGGCCCACACAGTTTCACCAAATAAAAATGCAAATACTCTCAAAACTTAGATATCTCTACAAAGATCAACCATAATGAAAGGTTTAAATATATTTAATAATAAATAATTAAAGAACAAGACAATACTAGGTATATATTCAGTGATATCAGAGTTCAAATCACAGAAAATATTTAAAATAACATTGAAGGACGGGCTCAGGCAAATAAAGAAAAACAATACCTAAACTAAGCTTTACTATATTCCTGACTGAATCTAAGAGAATCACTGTTCCCCACTTACTTAATAGAGCAAGGCAGATGATGTGGTGAATGGTTCTTCTTGTTGTCAGGCCCAAGACAGAATGCTTTGTCTCACTAAGAAACATCTCAAATAATATCTAAAATATTACTTCTGGGATAGAGTGCAGAATGACATCACTTCTGGTCATCTGACTTCTAGTCCCCATGCAAACCCCCATTGCTGGAAGCTGGCAGGATTTAGCACCTACCTGTAAAAATACACACACAAGGGCTTTTGCTCAGATCTGTGACAGGTGCTGGAAGTTATAAAACAATTTCATACCTCCATGCTTCCAGAGTAGTAATTAGTTCACCCCAAAGACAATACAGAAATCTTTCCTACTACAGATGTTGTGTCTCTGGCTGCATTAAAACCTGAGAGATAGCATCTGCCTAGCCCATAAAGTGATTTAATTTCAGATATATTTTAAAATTTGCTGGACTGAGGTTAACCTTCCAGTTTCCTCTATTAAAACATATCCATTTAAACAGTTACAATAGTGCATGTACATTTCTGTTCTCTCCAGTAGAGCACACTGTGGATACACTTCAAACACAAGCACTTTACAAATACTTTTTCACCACAAATATCCCTACAAATCAGTTTGATATACATGTGGCATACAGTTTTAATACATTTGTAACACAAGCAGCTTGTATAAATTAGTTTAATATTCACAAATGACATATAATTATTTACAAAATTCTAGCTAGCTGTGCTGGCATTACCTCCTATCGTCACAAATACCAACAGTAAGTTGATGCTCCTCTCTTTGCTAACTTGCTTATATTTATATATGCTACTTTATGTTATTTTAGTTGTAATATTGCTGATTTACATGTGCAATATGATGGTAGGTGGAAGTAAGAAATGTCTGCCTTGCCCTTCCCTTCACTCCCTTGCATTCCACTTCTTGTTTAACCCTCCCTCATATAATGTGATGGTTATTATAGCCAGTATGTTTACAGGTTCTACTATGAAACATCAAGTTTCTGGAAGCCAGTGTGCCAAAGGATGAAAAAATGGCCAAAAATTCAAAAGGAAAAAAAATTCAGCAAGCCTCCTATACTCCCAATGTGGGTGGGGGGAATCACCCCTCACCCAAAAGTTATATATACCAACTCAAAGAAAATAGAAGTCTCATAAAAATTAGTAAGTGCCAGCACACTTTTAGAAACTGCACTAGAAATGATTTCCTATGGGAAACAGCATTCAACATTGTGCCATTTGTCTTTTTTTCAGTGTGCTACTGACACTTACGCAATTTCTCCTCACATATGTGTAGGGGAACTGGTTTTATTACATGTAATATAGGTTATGAGTGGCACACTTTGGATGGAAAATTACTTGGGGGTGGAGCAGAATCACTAAAAACAAAAAATAAAGAACTAAAGTTTGTCCAGATTATATACAACATTTTATGCCAAGATGTGCTGCATCATATTTAAAATATGTGCTTCATCTTTTTTGGCTTTTTCCTACCTAGTCTTCTATACTTTCTGTTGTTACATCTGCTAATCTGTTGTTTCTCTACTTCTGAATCCTGATACATTACATATGACATATATTTTGTGCATTATATTTTTGGCTGCTATAATACTCTTATAATCCCTCAAATCTTGTGAACTGTGTCCATTACTCAAGTCAGCTGATATTATTTCTCTGTATTAACACTGAAAGTATAAATGGCTAAATAAGTCAAGCTAACTTAGGTTTACACCGAAAGTGTTATTCGTTCAGAATTTAAAGGTTGGCTATCTTGCCAATTATATATTTCTCAAGTGTACCAACTCTTAATTATCCCTTTTTAATTAAATTTGGTTACATGGCTTGAAAGTGATTTCGCACAAATCAAAAAATAACATACTTCTTATATATCCATGACCCCCTAGATTTCACTTGTTCTTTCCTGGCTATGTTGAGGTGTAGTGCATATAGTTTGTTGAATATAAATATCCCACTCATTTTAACAGGAATGGATTTACAATGAAGTTTCTTCATTTAACTATGGAGATGTGGTGGCCCACATCCTATTACTGATAAATTTATTATTCCCTACCCTCTCCCCGTTTTCTTTTTTCTCCTCAAAATTTCACCACTGAACTATTTTTACAACATTGTTTGTATGTGAAAGAACCAGGGAGTTATTGCATTAATAGATAACCTTTTTAATTTTAAATAGATTTGTATACAATAGCTGAATAAATCTGTAATAGCTTGTCACTTACGCATCTTACCTCTCTGTGCTCATTTATGCCAGTGTATTGATTACTGTATTAGTTAATTTATTTATTTTCATATTTGTATTATTTATTTATTTTATTTATTGACATTTGTTAAAAGTGGGTTGGTCCAGCTGGACTTGTAGCCCATTTTCAGTGGAGACACAAGGAGAAAAGCTCCAAACATTTGAGTCAAACATATAGTCAAAATCAGTTATACAAGAACGTTAGAGAGACAAAGTAGAAATGCAAACACATGATATATACATATCAATATTTTTTACAGACTAAAAAATATATTTACATATTTACAAAAAGAGTTATGTCCAACAGTATTGATTGTAGAGTTTAATAAGAATCCACAATAGTGGAGTACTTAGCTGTATGTGGAGGGACTGAAAAGGTATATAGTATAGTTGTGAGGAACTTAAGTATGGACTTGACAAGGACATGGTTTGGAGTTGAATAGATGAAGTTTGACTTTTTCTTTAAAGTGGGACGAGTGAATGATGGAACAAATGTCTCTTGGGAGTTTGTTCCAGGCTTGGGCGACGGAATGTTTATATAGGAGTTTGCCAACTATTTTTTTGGGTTTGGTAGATTTATAGTAGTTGCTGATTAGAGGTGTGGAGAGTCCACGGAAGAGTGTAGATAGAGATGAAGGAAGAGAGATCAGGGCAGGATGAAGGTTTCTAAAGAATGATGTGTAACATTTAAAGCTGTGACAGCAGTAGAAGATGAGGGAATTCTAACCAGTGGAGAGTATTTAGGGCAAGGCAGTGATGTGTGTATTGTATGGAGAGTTTGTGATAAATCTAGCTATCTTGTGGTAAGTTTGTTGGAGTTTGTTTGAAGTAGTAGTTTGGATGTTGGAGAGTACTGGGGCAGCATATAGAAGGGAGGGGAGGAGGAGAAGAGCTTGTGCAAGGGAGAGACTGGCATTTGTAGTTAGTAATTTTTTGTTGTGATACAGTACACCAAGTTTCTGGTGAGTCTTTTTTATACTTTGGAGGATGTGCATGTTGAATTTGAGTTCATCATCTATGATGACCCCAAGGAGTTTAGTGTGAGCTTCAGGTTGGATAACAGTGTTATTAGATAAAGCAATAGTAAAGATGGATTTGAGGTGAGAGAAAGAGATTGGGGGAAAAATAATAAGAGTTTGGCCTTTTTAGGGTTGAAAATGAGTAGATTACTGGACAACCACTGTTCAGTGGATAGGAAGGCCTGTTGAGTAAGAGTGTGGAGATTGGAGATATTGTCTGAGATGGAGATGAGAGTCAAGTTATCTGCATATTGGATGAGGGAGGATTGTTTACAAGAAGTATAGAGATCATTGGTAAAGACATTAAATAGGAGGGGGCCCAGGATGGTACCTTGTGTTACCCTGGCTGGGACAGGTATGAATGGAGAAGTGGAAGAGAGCCATTTAACAGATTGCTGCCTACAAGATAAGTAACTGGAGAACCAGGCAAGGGAGGAAGAAGATAGATTGAGTTCTGCAAGTTTAGATAGCAGTAGGGGATGGGAGACTATATCAAAGGCTTTGGAAAGGTCAAGGAAGAGACATGATATGAGTTTGTTATTGTCTAGGGCCTTGGCAATGGTATGTGTAAAGGATAAGAGGGTAGTAGTTGTGCTGTGGTTGGGACAGAAACCATGCTGAGTGGGAGTAAGGAGGTTATGTGGGTGTATATTATGTTATCAAACTTTTAAAAGTCTGAAAAGCTAAAAAAAAAAAACCCATAAACAACAGGGAAAAAAAATACCTGACCATTCTAACCAGTGGGGGCAAGCCCCCCTGAACCCCCCACACCCTCTGCTCTTTAAATATACCAACTCTGAGATTGCACTACAGTGCAGGAAAGGGAAATCTTCCCATTCTGCACTGTACAGAAATCTCCATTGAAACATTCAAACTTTTAAAAGTTCGATCATATGGTGTCGACCATATGATGTTCGAACTTTTAAAAGTTTGATAACGTAATATACACCCAGGTTATGCTGGAGGAGGTAGTTGAGTAGTTGTGAGTGGATACATTTTTCGAGAATCTTAGAGAGAGGAGACAGAATAGCTATAGGTCAGTAGTTAGATGAGTATAGAGTTTCCACCTTTATGCAGGGGAATAGTGAAAAAGGATTTTCATAGGGTAGGGGTGGTGGATTCCTGAATAGATCTATCAATTAGTATAGATACTGGATAGGCAATGGAGTCAGCAGCAAGTTTGAGGAAGGTAGGAGATAGATTGTCAGTGGAGGGAGAGCAGGATTTGTGTTTGTGAAGAAGAGATCTGATTTCTTTTTCCACTAAAAAACTACTACAATGCTAAGGTTTTATTAAACATGGGAAGTTGCAGAGGCAGTATTCCAGTTTAAGAGAATATATATTAGCAAAGAAGGTACTTTTACTGTTCTGCACTACACAAGTCAAGATCTTAAATACACAGTCTCAAAGGGTGGATTACTCTATTTTCATTTATCCATTCAACCACTTTTCTCCATTCCCTTTAATGGATGTATTTTTCAGCTGCAGTATGTTACCTTGAGTCAAACAAAGCAGTCCCACACCATCTGTTTTTTCCAGCTGGGTATTTGTGGATATTTTACCTGTCAAGGACAGAGGCACTCATACATATGAGATATTTGACAATTTTCTTTCTGTCCCCACCTTGAATATGAAGTTTCACCCTTTTATTTATCATAGTACTTGTTGTTCTTCCATTGTCTTTCTTATACTAAAGCTTTTCATCTTCAGTCTTGTAAATAGTTTACTTGGGTTGTGCAAAAGAGGTTTTTATGCTTCTTGCTGCCTAATATTAGTCTCAGTTGCATCATGGGTTGAAAGAAAGACTGCCATTAAATGTTTATCCATCAACGGAAATGGTCTAAATGGAAAAGATTACACCTTTAACATCTCCTTAAAAATGTACAAATACACAGTTTGTACTCGTATCATAATTCAGGTCAGGCATTGATTTAGATGGAAACATTTTACAAATCAGTAGTTTTCTGAAGTAAATGAAGCCATTGGTGGTGGCTTCCTAAAAAAAGGTTGTTGTTGTCTTTCGGCATTTCCCTGTTAGGGGTCGCCACAGCGAAACTCCGGTCCACTAATGATTGGCAGTAGGTTTTCATGAACGCTGAGGTGCCAGCCCGACATCCAACCTTCAACGAAGGCATGCCCTTTTACGCATTCCTTTCGAACACCCACCCAACCGCTGGGAGGACATGCAGACTCCAGACAGAAGGCACTCCTCGCACTGCAGCTGAGAATCGAATGGGAGAACTTCTTGCTGTGAGGCAACAATGCTACTGCTGCACCACCGCGGAAGTCCTGCAAGTTCCAGCATTCTGAAAATTAACTGTAATCACCCAATAAACTGCAAATTCCAAAACTCAATGTTACTCATTTAAAACATTTCTGCAGAAAGTTTCATCACCCTGCATCTCATGACATGATGGTCTTTGCTTCCTATACATAATAATGTATATGGAAAACACTCCATATAATTGAACGTTCACAATATCAGACATTTTTTACAGCTGCAGAATGATCGAAACTCATTTGATCGCATCTGTCAGGATTAATTCCATGCAAGACTGTGAACAGTAGGGATCAGGGAATTCATCCTTTCCCCACTGTAGAGCAGTCTCAGAGTTAGTATACATAATTAGCAGGGAGTGTGGGGAGTACTGGGGGGCTTGGCCCCCTGCAAAAAATGTAAGAGTTTTGTTTTTTCTGTGCTTGGACTTTCAGTTTTTTGGGATCAATGTTTAGTCATTGTATACTTCGATGTTTCGAAATACGATCCTTATTTGTACTAGGCATGAGATATACATACCTCAGAGGAGGGGGAATAAGCTAAGACACCTTAATTTTGATGTTATTACATATTTTTTCAACTGCTATTTGAAGATTGTTCTTAACATTATTGGACTTTCAACAGATATCCATTTGAGATGCAGCATTATTTCTTAATTGTTCCAACAAACTGATAGACAAGACAGTCATTAAAATGTAGAAAGTAGATATATTATTGCCATAGGTGCCTTGAGAGGGATAATGATATTACCAGGTTCTTATTTTGGTCCAAATAAATCAATCTCTAATACTGTGACTGAACTAGCAAGCTGTACCACTGGGGAGTCAGCAGGGGTGAATGGGAAGGGAACATTTTTTCAGCTCACCTATCCCGGTGGGAAGGGAATGGGTTTTCAGCATGGACTGACAGCTCTCACTGGTGAGACCAGGAGCTTGACTGCATGATCAGATTGACAAGGAGTGTGCACCTGCAGATATCTATGTACTTCCTAGTCTGACATCCTTGTACATTTGGCATGGCAGGAGAGCATGAGTAGGTCACAGACAAACAGCTCATATGGCAGCAGTGATGCTGCAGCACTGAGATGTCTCTGTCTTCCCTCTGGACCAGAAAGGATATCAGCCTACATCTGGGAGAAAGTTGAGCTCTCAAGCAAAAAGAGTGAGGAGAGGCACTGTCAGTAGCAGCAGATAATAATCCACATGGAGACCAACAAATGTATTAGAAAAGAAACATAAATCTCAAAGAAACTACCACCTCACAGGGGAATATAACTCAGGGCTCAGTCCTGATCTAGACAGGTTAGGTGCCAAGATAAAGTATTATAAGGATACTGACTACCTACATGAGGTTGGTTGATATAGTAGTCTAGCGGACCCTAACAGAGAGCTCTCCAAGGCAATAGCAAGCAGTGCACATTCAATCAACATAGTGCTGTGCTAATTCTAGGCTAATCTTCTATTTAATCTCCTAGTGTTTCTTATCCAGAGTCATGGAAGCTAAAATTTACCCCATTAGACTTAACAACTTTTCACTACATGTAGAGTTTTCCTATCTACCAGCTATTGAAATGCATTCGTCTTGGTGTATCTACACTTTATTTTACAAAAGGAAAACTTTAGACCCAAACTAAGGGACAAAATCTGGGTCTATATTAGAACACACTGTAGTTTCAAGGAAGAGGCAAACGCAAGATGTCTGGCGAGAACTGGGGAATCAGGAAGAAGAAATTCTGAACACTTTATTCTTTAATATGTCATCTCGATCTTTAACTGAAATTGATTGTTCAGTGCCAAATAGGGGGCTCTCCTTCATTCCATCCAGAGGGAGTGAACTATCAGATACACTTATCATGCTTCGTAAATTTACTAGAAAAGTGGCTCTCAAACTCCTCTATAAAGACTCTGCTAATGCGGTGCATGAGTACAATACCACAGTGATGAAAAGAAAGAGCACATTTGTGCCATCTCTACCAAGCTCTGTTGAATGTTTTCAGAGAGCCTGTGAACATGACTTTTATGCCTATTTTAGAGAGAAGCGACACAGGAGACTTTTCGTGAATTTAAATGAGGCACAGAAACACAGCTTGGACACACTATGCAATGATAACAGTCTGGTATTTAGACCCGCTGATAAAGGGGGGGGGGTTGTAATAATGGATTCTAATTACTATGACAGCCTAATGAATGAGATGTTGAACGATGATGTTGCTTATATATTAATAAGTAAAACAGAAGCTGCATTGATTATTAGGAATGTCCATGATACAATATATGACCTCTTAATGTCCAGATGCATTGACAAGTGCTTATATGAGTTTCTTGATATTGAGGCCCCGTTGATTCCTGTAATCAAAGGGTTGCCTAAAGTACACAAAGGGATACATCCGCCGCCTTTGCGGCCGATAGTATCTGGAAAACTCTGGGTAACTGAGAATGCCTCAAAATATGTACAATCTAAGATTGGCCCGTTGATTGAAATGGTACCTACCATTTTGAAAAATTCATTCAAACTGCTAGAAGATCTTAAAGATGTTTCTTTACTTGATAAGGTAAATTCTGACACCCTAATGGTTACCCTTGATATAAAGAGTTTATTTACGAGTATACCTAATGAGTTTGGTATAGAGGCAGTTAGGAGTTGTCTAAATGAATGTGATAGTATCAAGAATGATGATCAACTAGTTATTTGTACTTTATTAGATCTGATACTAAACAACAACATCTTTATGTTTCAAGATAAAATGTATAAGCAAACATGGGGGGTAGCCATGGGCACCCCCTGTGCGAATGCCTATGCGAACATAGCAGTTTACTAATGGGAGAGGTCACATATTTTCAATGATGAGAACTTTATCACCAAGGCCATTTTTTATAGGAGGTTCGTAGACGATATCCTCCTCTTTTGGAATGGCACTGCTGATTCCTTACATGATTTTGTTAGTTATATGGGGACAACCACCTCCTTTTTGAGTTTTACATATGAGCTTTCTTGTACTAGTGTCAATTATCTTGACGTAACTATAACTAAAAGTGATAAGAATGAGTTTACCACTTCCTTATATAGGAAGCCATGTTGGAAAAACGGCATATTACATTATGAGAGCATGCACCCGAGGCATGTTTTTCCTAATGTGGTAAAGAACCAGATGGCTAGAGTAACCAGGCTTTGTAATAATGATAATGAGAGCAACCGCCTCTTGGATTTTCAAGCAAGATGCTTTATTAATAGAGGATATCCTACTCAATTAGTCATGAGCTGTAGAAATAATAGTACATCTGCTCATGAAACTTGTCCAAGAAAATTTCCCTACAGATATCACAATAGACCCCAGATGGGCATAGTGCAATATGATATCAAATACACTAATGATGTTAAATATATAAAAGAGATTCTGAGCAAGAATTGGAAATTGCTTAGTATGAACAAAGAATTGATGAATGAGGTAGGTAAATATCCTAGTTTTAGATATAGCAATTGCTTCAACATGAAAAGATTATTGTGTAAGGAGAAAGTGCTACATATACCAGCTGACATAAGGGCCAAACTTAGGCAAGGAACTTTTCCTTGCAAGAAGTGTTGTACTTGCAAGTATATTGCGATAGAGCAGAAATATGAAAATAGAGGACTTGGTATCATGTTTACTCCAAATTTCTATGCCACATGTGATACTACCAATGTAATTTACTTAGCCACATGTAACTGTTGTGATGCCTATTATGTGGGCATGACGACACGTAGACTCAAAGATCGGGTCTACAACCACATATATGATATACGAAAAATGAATACCAACAATATTTTAGCCAGACACTGTCAGTCATTTCCGGCCCATACTTTTAGATTTAGGGTCTTACAGATTCTATATCCCAGTAGGAGGGAAGGTAATACACTAGGAACCCTGGAGCTATATGAGCTGAGATGGATTTTAACTCTTAGGGCACATTTAGAACCTGGCCTAAACACATCTCTCAGTATTAGACCTGCGCTCTTATGAATAGCCCTTGGTGACTATAGTTTGGAGTTTATATAAAGTTGTTACACTCTAGTGTTATTGTAAACTAGAACTTTGAATGAACCCTGGTTCACAATGAGATGTATCCACTTCTCTTGGATGGATGAATTATGACTTGATTCTTATAGAAATATGAAAGGTTAATTTTTAGCATTTTTAGCTATTTGTTGTTTCATACTGCCATGATTCTTGGTGCTTTATTTTATGCACACCTTTCAGGTGTTGATACATTTTCATTTTCTTTTCTTTTCTTTTCCTTCTCGTTTTCCCTCATTTTTCTTTATTTTTGTATCTTTTTCTTCTTCTTTCCCTTCCTTCCTTCTTCCCCCTTCCCCCCCTTCCCCCCCTCACCTTCCTCCCCTTCCTCCTCCCCCTTCCTTTTCCTCCCCTTCCTCCCCCCCCCTTATCCCAGCTTCTTTTCCAGGTCCTTCCCTCCTACCCTTGATTCCCTGAACCCTTTCCTTTTCAGTATTCTTTTTCTATAATTTTACTTGCATAGTTTTCCCTGCTTTGTTTAGACAGACTGTTTTTAGGTTCACGCATAATTTTCATACACTTTTGACATTGAGTCTTACAGAATTACTATTTTTGTATCATATGTATTGCTTCAACGGTTTTATTATGTGTATATATGATATGGTTTGAATTACATAATAGTTAGACTTTTTAGGCACAATTTGTCCACACATGAAATGCATTTTAATGGACACACTATACTGTCTTTGTGGATAGTTAATTATAAAATTTGAGAACGGATTTTAACATTTGGTCTAACCATAATCCTTTCAAATGTTGTGTATAACTTTTATTTCAAATTGATTTAATTGATTTTACCCGCCAAAATACCTGTTAATTAGGGTGTGTTTTTAGTATATAATGAGAACATCTACTTTTATTCAATGTAACCTGATGAAGCGCACTTGTTAGGTGCGTGAAAGCGCTTGTTCTGTTATAAAATAAAATTCTTTTTATCTGTCGTGGTGGTTCCGGTGATTTGTTGGACTAACTTTTCACTACATGTAGAGTTTTCCTATCTACCAGCTATTGAAATGCATTCGTCTTGGTGTATCTACACTTTATTTTACAAAAGGAAAACTTTAGACCCAAACTAAGGGACGAAATCTGGGTCTATATTAGAACACACTGAAGTTTCAAAACTTCGAATGTTCTAATATCGAACCCTATTCAGCGAAAGCTGAAAACATCGAACATACAGAACAGCAAATTATTTCCTAGGGAAAATATTTGCTGTTCCAAAACACATACACACAACACAAGCACACTAAACAAACAGCAATCCACACACATACAAATAAAATCTTACACCTAACCCTACACTAAACTATACACATACCACTAACTATCCACTTACCTTAACCTTAACCCTAACCCTAAGGTCCGTCATTATTGCACACTCACCTCACCCACGCCCTAGCCCTAACTCACCTAACCCACCCTAACCCTCATGTCCACACAATCGTACACTTACCTGACCCGCGCCCTAACCCCAACTCACCTAACCCGCCCTAACCCTCATGTCCACACAATCGCACACATACCTAACCCATGCCCTAACCCTCACTCATCTAACCCTCACGTCCACACAATCGCACACATACCTAACCTGCACCCTAACCCTAACTAACCTAACCCGCACTCAATCGCACACTTACCTGAACCCGACTCATAACTTTCCACCACAGCACTGAATATACCGAAGGAACAGAAACGGGCAACGAAATTCTTTCCCTAGGAAAAAATTTGGTTTTCTGTTGCTTCGATATTTTCAGCTTTCACTGAATAGGATTTGATATGAGAACATTTGAAGTTTTGAAACTTCGATATTCTAATATAGACCCACAAAATCTCAGTGACCTGTATTATTAGTAATAACTAGCATGTCATTTCAGAAATAAGGTGGCTGGCCTTTGTGATTGAAAAAATGTCAAAGATTTGAATCACCTAAATAAGACACAATTGCTACGTATCAGCATACAAGAACCACAGGAATAATTAAAGTTATACCCTACATTAAACACCTGACATTAACATCCTTATCAAAAATATGAAGAAATACACATTTCTGGAATTCATTTCCTTTAAATGTGAAACTTTTTTATAGTTGCCAGCAAAATTCATGCTAAATAAATAGATCATAAAGACAGATCCTATCACAGTCCCTTCATGAAATCTACTTATTGTAATGTCTAAGTTACTCAACACATCACCATTGTAGGGAGATTTAATGAATACTACAACAACTCTATACACCTAACAGCATAAATGTTTGGCACAGTGATATGACATTTTCTTGACTCTAACTTAGAATTTCTATCTAGAAACGAAGCAGATTTTATGAAATCCTAAGTTTCAGCATGTTAAAAAGCATTTAAAATTCATAAAGGCATCAAGCCTCAATGTCCTTAATACAGAATTGTAAAAACAGTCAAGAGAAGGCCTTTTCCTTTATCAAGCCAAATTGTTATCCATATACTTTTACTGGACATATTTGACATGTTTAGCTTCTTGAAGCTTTCACTGCAGGTGTCATAAAACCAGAGAAAGGCATTTTTTTCCATTATATGTACTTTCCTTAGGATCTCATAATAACTAACATTCCAGCAAAAGTCTTGGCTAATCATTTAGGTAAAGTCTAGATGAAGGTACTGAGCACTGGACAGGCTGATTTTTGTTTTGCATTGTAATCTTCCTTAAAGTTCGTAGAGTATTGCACATTTTAACCATGGCAGAATATTTAAATGGCTCATGAGCAGTGATCACAGTAAAAATGAAAAGGACATTGACTGACTTTAACTGCTTTTTACTCTTCTCTACTTAGAAGTTCCCCACTCAATGTGTTAATGGCAAAAGATCTTTATTCCACATCTGACACAAAATGTATGGTCTATGTTTTTTTCACCCACTCACCCATAAATTCCTATACATTTCAGGACTTCCCACTATCCTAATTTCATTTTGATTGCATTCTTGACCATCTAATTAGAAAAATAAAATGAATGACAGAATAGTCATAACAGTAACTGAAGGAGTCCCTATCACGATCTAACTTAATCAGATGATAGTTTACTCATATTCAACACACTACTTCACTTTCTTAAAACAGTATATTCAATTATAGAGATTTACAGTGTGCATTAAATTACAAATTAAACAAGGACATATTCTGTGTTGTTCTTCCTTTCTCAGTCAGCTAAAACCAAAATCTCTCATTTAGATCTAAGATGGAGATTTTTTTACTTGCATGTGGACCTCAGTATTTCTGATTATTGAAACATTTCATAAATTTGATGTTTGACATTATAAGATGGCAGAGTCTTCTGTGTTTTGTAATGAGAAGAAGAAACATTCTAAAACTGATTTATAGCTTGCCTTTTGCACGCTTTCCAAACTTTTCCATCTATTCTTACTACAATATGGCTTTCTCGCATTGCTAAATCTATCAGTCACTTTCTTTAATAAAGCAAATGAGAAAGAAATGTGTACATTAGAGTAGACCACCCATCTATTAGTGAAGAGTATGGGATCCTAACTTTGAACTGTTTAATGGGGTCTTTACATGTCAGCCCTCATGACCACATTCAAGAAAATTTAAAAAATACCCAATTCGGGGGGCATGGCTCAGATGGCAAGCTGAAAGCAACAGAGTTCTTGAGCTCTGCAGTCTTCATTTTTTCCTGACATGATTTTTTTATTTAATTTCACCAACAAAAACCTGAAACTACTAAAATCAGATTCTGGAAGTCATAAGCTCAAGTTGGTGTAATTTTTAAGCTAAAATTTTCATATTTACCTGTCAAACGTTCAAATAGAAGGGACATTGAAACCACATTCACAAAGGAAGATGAACAGCTCCAAATTTTCTCAGCAAGAAACTCTAATGAAGAAAGAAATACAGGCAATCCTTATTACAGTTCAAGACTTGTTGGGTAAAATAAACAAATTAAACGTAAAAGTGGACAATATAAAAGAAGATACTACCAAACAAATAACCTTATTAAATGAAGTCCTTAAACAACAAACTGCCCAGATTGCTGCTTTGGAAGATTCTCTAACAGATATAGACTACAGGTTAACAGAAAGAGAGAAAAACATAGACTTTCTTTTTCAAGAAAACACCCGACTCATTGAAAAGATAGACAACATTGAGAATAGAACCAGGAGAAACAACATAAGAATCTATGGCATCCCAGAGCAGATGGAGAGGGGCAATATGATTAATTTCCTGACTTCTTGGATTCCTAAAATCCTAAACCTACCTGAAGCATTACACTTCAGGATAGAAAGGGCACACAGGTCTTTAACTATAACTTCAACAGCTGTCCAAGATCTATTATTGTAAGATTTATCTAAACTCAAGACAAAGACCTTGTTTTAAGAACTGCTTGGTCCCTTCCTCAATTAACTGTTGGTGACCAAACTATCAGGTTTGACAACAACTTTTTATCCCTTGTAATGTTCAAAAGAAGAGCATATGTCCCTCAAATAAAATCATTAAAAAAAGAAGGAATCAAAGCACAACTCATATTCCCAACAAGAATAAGATTATACCTGCCAGAAGGAAAGAAAACGTTTGACTCTCTTGAAGAAGCATCCACATTTGTCAAAAAAAAGAACCTTTTTAAGTCAACCTGAACCCATGGATTCTTCAATGAACTTACAAAGACAAACTTCAAAAAATGAGTGGACTATTAAAGAAAAAAAGAAATCCAGAGACAAATGATTATACATAACTTCACATTTCATGCAAGTTTTGTTTTCTCCATTCAAAATAATGTGGAATCGTACACCAAAGGTAATGTATGTTTTTTCTCTCTCATTATCTTTCCCACAACAATGCTAACTTTAAAAATAATATATATTACTCAAAATTCAAGTAAATCAAAATCTTATCCAACTGCAAACTACTATTTTATATTTTTATATCTTCGTTGAAGGTTGTGCGTTAGGCCCAGCAAGCCAGCACGTAAAAATCTACTGCTAATCATTAGCGGATCGGAGTTCCGCTATGGCGACCCCTAACCGGGAAAAGCCGAAAGATACAACAACAACAACAACAACATACTATATAGCACTATTGAAATGGTATAAAACCACTTACTCATTTCATATATTTATATATATTACTTTTATATCCTATACTTATTTCTTCATGCATGTGCCTTCCATTTCTGTTTCAGTCCTAGTGTCATAGTATTTATTCACTGCAGGAGAGAGATGCTTACTGTGTTACTGTTGATTAATTAAAAGAAAGTGGTGACATTTTATTATTATATATACATTTACTACTTAAATGAACTTCTGCCGCGGTGGTACAGCGGTAGCATTGTTGCCTCACAGCAAGAGGTTCTCCTGTTCGATTCTCGGCTGGAGTGCCTTCTGTGTGGAGTCTGCCTGTCCTCCCCGCGGTCAAGTGGCCTCTGAAAGATATGTGGGAATGGGTGTGCCTTCGCTGAAGGTTGGGTGTCGGGCTGGCAACTTGGCACCATAAAAATCTGCTGCCAATCATTCGCGGACCGGAGTTCTACTGTGGCAACCCCTAACCAGGAAAAGCCAAAAAGACAAACAAACAACTTAACTGAACTTCTGCAATGTGCTCCATTTAGCTAATATATCTTATAGCTGTGTATGGTTGGTAATTTGAAGCCTTTATTTTAAATATTCATTTTACAAGTTATGCTTAAAATCTTCAATTCACTAGAAAATTCCCGCCTACTTACTTTTTTGATGGAATTTTGACAACTTTTGTGACAAGCTCAAGTTTCTAAAGGCTACAAGTAGCTCACAGATGCATGAGAACAATCTTTGCTGTCTTCCAGGAAGAAGGCGTGACCTCGGGACCTGTTTCTCTTCACTGAACTCTAACAGCCAATCAGATTCAAGAATGATTGTTTGAACTGTGTTATCATTCACTTGGCAATTATTTTTTTATCTAAAAAGTATTCTAAGCATATGTTAAACTGTAAATAGTGATTTATTTAATCTGATTAACATTTGTATTTAAGTAAGAATTACAAATATGTTTCTGACAGTGATAGTTTTAAATGCATCTTTTTCCTGTCTGTTTAATAACATTACAGTTGTGCAATTATTCATAGCAACAAACAATTATTAGGATTAATCTAAAAAGTATTCTAAGCATATGTTAAACTGTAAATAGTGATTTATTTAATCTGATTAACATTTGTATTTAAATAAGAATTACATATATGTTTCTGACAGTGATAGTTTTAAATGCATCTTTTTCCTGTCTGTTTAATAACATTACAGTTGTGTATTTATTCATAGCAACAAACAATTATTAAGATTAATCAATTTATCTTACTTAGTCTGTTTAAAGAATTTTAAGAAATTGTATACAGCTTCATGTTCTTAGTTCATGCATACATCATCATCACCTTCTTTCGGCTGTTCCCTTTAGGGGTCGCCACAGCGGATCATCTGTTTCCATTTCTTCCTGTCCTCTGCATCATGCTCTTTCACACCAACCGCCTGCATGTCCTCTCTCACCACATCCATAAACCTCATCTTAGTCCTTCCTCTTTTCCTCTTACCTGGCAGATCCATCCTTAGCATCCTTTTCCCAATATACCCAGCATCCCTCCTCAGCACATGTCCAAACCAATGCAATCTCGCCTCTCTAGCTTTGTCTATAAACTGTCCAACCTGAACTGACCCTCTAATATACTGATTCCTAATCCTGTCCATCCTAGTCACACCCAGTGCAAATCTTAACATCTTTAACTCTGGCACATCCAGCTCTGACTCCTGCCTTTTCGACAATGCTACCGTCTCCAACCCATATAACATAGCTGTTCTCACTACCCTCTTGTAGACCTTCCCTTTCACTCTTATTGGTACCCGTCTGTCACAAATCACTCCTGACACTCTTCTCCACCCATTACACCTTGCCTGTACTCTCTTCTTCACCTCTCTTCCACACTCACCATTACTCTGAACTGTTGATCCCAAGTACTTAAACTCATCCACCTTTACCAACTCTACTCCCTGCTTCCTCACCATTCCTCTACCCTCCCTCTCATTTACAGACATATATTCTGTTTTAGCCCTGCTGACCTTCATTCCTCTCCTCTCTAAAGCACATCTCCACCTCTCCAGGGTCTCCTCAACCTGGTCCCTACTTTCACTACATATCACAATGTCATCTGCAAACATCATAGTCCATGGGGCCTCCTGTCTAATCTCATCTGTCAACCTGTCCATCACCATTGCAAATAAGAAAGGGCTCAGAGCTGATCCTTGATGTAATCCCATCTCCACCTTAAACATATCTGTCACTCCCACCGCAGTCCTCACCAATGTCACACTACCCTTGTACATATCCTGTACCACTCTTACATACTTCTCTGACACTCCCGACTTCCTCATACAATACCACAACTCCTCTCTAGGCACTCTGTCATATGCTTTCTCTAAGTCCACAAAGACACAATGCAACTCCTTCTGACCTTCTCTGTATTTCTCCAACAACACTCTCAGAGCAAACATCGCATTTGTAGTGTTCTTTCCTGGCATGAAACCATACTGCTGACCACTAATCATCACCTCCCTTCTTAACCTAGCTTCCACTACTCTTTCCCATAACTTCAAGCTGTGACTGATCAGTCTTATCCCTCTGTAGTTACTGCAGCTCTGCACATCACCCTTATTCTTAAAGATAGGTACCAAAACACTTTTTCTCCACTCCTCAGGCATGCTCTGACTTTCCAAAATTTCATTAAACAATCTGGTTAAAAATTCCACTGCCATTTCTCCTAAGCACCTCCATGCTTCCACTGGTATGTCATCTGGGCCAACAGCCTTTCCATTCTTCATCCTCTTCATAGCTGTCCTTACTTCCTCCTTGCTAATCTGCTTCACTTCCTGATTCACTATCCCCACATCATCCAACCTTCTCTCTCTCTCATTCTCTTCATTCATCAGCCCTTCAAAGTACTCTTTCCATCTACACAACACACTCTCCTCACTTGTGGGTACATTTCGCTCACTGTCCTTTATCACCCTTACCTGCTGCACATCTTTATCAGCTCTGTCCCTCTGTCTAGCCAATCGTTACAGGTCCTTTTCTCCCTCTTTAGTGTCCAATCTCTCATACAACTCTTTATATGCCTTGCATACATAGTATATTAAATTGAATTTTTCCTTTTGTATGTTTTTAATGTACATGCAGTTTCCCTTCTGCTTACTATTAACCTGTAGTAGCTAGGAATTCCCACTAGATGTCACGAGAGGGTTAGTTTGTGGCTTCTATAAGAGATATAGTAAGCCTGGATATAGTTTATCCATACAGAAGGTTATTAAAATATACAGTTTTATTTTCAAATTTAGAGTTTTTAAATCGTCTATAACAGTTTTAAAAATCTATTTGTCAAAATATATCAAGGAAAGCACTTTTCAATTTTACTTACAATAGTAGTCTCCATCAGATGATAATATTTAATATTATATCTGTTAATGCCAATAGGTTGAACAACCCTATGAAAAGGAGTAGTGTCAACAAATATTTAATGCTACATAAAGCAGATTTTTTTCCTTCATTCAAGAATCCCACTTAGTAACAGAAGATCTAAACAAATTAACCTTTAAGGATTATAAGATTTTGGCAAGTTCAAACTACAACCACAAAAAAGAGGTGTCCTATAGTTGACTCATAATCAAGCAATGGTGGTATGCTTGCTTTAGTCATACTAAAACTAGATAAAAAGATGTACACTTTTGCAAATACCTACTGGATATTAGGTAGTGGGACTAAAACTGTGAAAAACATTTAGACACCATAACATTAAAGTCTAAAGGTGAGTTACCATTAGGTGATTTTAATTGTATCTTGTCCTCCACTGATACCACAAGCTCTAAGCCCTTCAAGATGTCACCTGTTGCCAAATACTTGAAGAACTACATAAAAGACAGAAACCTAATTGACATGGACAATATAAAAATATTATCCTCACTGAAGTATTCTCACTACTTTTACAGATTTGGTACACAGACCAACACAGACAAAGTCTTTGTAACCAGTTCTTTACTGGCCCAAACTGATAATGTCATGATGATATCATGCCCTATGTCTGACCACAATGCCATCACCTTCAATGTAACACTTAATACTGACCCCTTAAACATCTGCCAAAGTCTACCTGCTTATCTAGTAACAGTGCAAGGATTTAAAGAATGGATTCTAGATGAATTAAAGCTTTAACTAGATGACAATAATAACGGAGAGGTTTCAGATATTATCCTATGGGACACTTTAAAGGAAGTCTTATGTGGTAAAGTCAAATGTTGGTATATAAATAAAAAGAAAGAATGAGATAAAAAAAACTGGTAGACATACAGAAAGAAATTGAAAAATTAAAACTTACATCAAATGACAAATCTGCATTAGCTGACATATGTAAATTGAACAAAGAATATCAGGATATCATGCAGTATAAAATATCAATAAATATGAAAAAAAATCAGATTACAATACTGCTCAATTGATCCCAAGAGTATGCACAGAACTGTGATTAGTTCTACATATATAAATGAAAAAAGTCATATAAAAGAAATAATATACACTAGAAATAATCAGACTATCAAAGTTACAGATCTAAAAAAATTTATATTTTAAAAACTATTACAAGAATATTAATAATAATAACTCATCTACAAGTAATAACAAAAGTATAGACAACTTTCTTGCTAATAATATTCAAAAGAAGCTATCCAAACACAATATTAATAACATAGGCAAACCCTTTTCTTTTCAAGAATTAAAGGAACAAATAAACAATTTTAAGACAAAAAAGGCACCAGGGCTGGATGGTCTAATTCCAAAATTTCACAAACTCTTACCTGATAACATCTTGAAAAAATCTTTCTCAATGCATTCCAAGAAGTTAAAACTACAGCAAATACCCTCCCTCATGGAAATATTCTATCATCTCTCCCATCCTAAAACCAAATAAAGAGTCCAACCTTTGCACATTATACAAGCCAAGTTCTTTGCTTAACATTGATTACAAGATATTCATGTCTATCTTAGCAGACAGATTAAATAATATTCTTTCATTGATAATTCATGAAGACCAAACCGGGTTTATCAAAAACAGAAAGGTACAAGACAATGATATTAGATTATTGTCCTTAATAGACTTAGCAAACAAGAAAAAAAATGAGCTTTCTATTTTAAGCCTTGATATAGATAAAGCTTTTGAATCCCTAAGTTGGCCATATCTGTTTAAAGCTCTGCAAAAATACAGTTTCTCCCCAAACTTTATAGGCTTAATTAAAAAAATTATATGAAAGTCCATAGCCTATGTAAAGATTGGATCTTATCTATCTAACCCATTCGAAACATTAAGAGGTACTAAACAGGGGTGCCCCTCTCCCCATTACTCTTTGCCCTGGCTATTGAGCCTCTTGCAAATTAAGTTAGAAATAATGACAACATTAAAGGATATAAAATGTAGACAAATTATCCCCCAAGATGTAACTGCATGCTGATGACCTACTGATAACTTCTAATGATACTGAAAATTCAGTAGATCATCTATTACATAATCTAGACTTCTTTGCAAACATCTCTGGTCTAAAATTCAATTACAATAAAACTCAGGCACTTCTAGTGAATAAAAATGTTAATAGAAATTTAGATCAAAAAGTGACATAAACTGGAAGGGCACGCATATTAAATATCTATGTATCATTATTGAATCTAACTATAAAAAATCACTCATATCTAATTACCAACAACCTTTAAACTCAATTACTGGTCTAACTGACAGTTGGACTAGACTCTTCTTCACATTTGAAGACAGACTAACTTTAATCAAAATAACAGGGTCTATATTAGAACATTGAAGTGTCAGAACTTTGAATGTTCTAATATCAAACCCAATTCAGTGAACGCTGACAACATCGAACATTCAAAACAGCAAATTTTTTCCTAGGGAAAAAATTTGCTGTTCCAAAATGCATACACACAACACAAGCACACCAAACAGACAGCAATCCACACATACACCTAAAATCTTACATATAACCCTACACTAAACTGTACATACACCACTAACTATCCACTTACCTTAACCCAAACCCTAACCCTAAGGTCCGTCACTATCACACACTCACCTCACCCGCGCCCTAACCCTAACTCACCTACCCCACCCTAACTCTCACGTCCACACAATCGCACACTTACCTAAAACTGACCCGTAACATTCCACCACAGCGCTGAAAATAGTGAAGTGACAGAAACGGACAACCGAATTCTTTCCCTGGGAAAAAAATTGTTTTTCTGCAGCTTCGCTATTTTCAGCATTCGCTGAATAGAGTTCGATATTAGAACATTCGATGTTCTGAAACATCGATGTTATAATATAGACCCAAGTAACACTGTTACCTAAAATCTTATTCATTGGCCAAGCTCTAATAATTCCCCCCACCTGTCAAAATTAAACAGTGAATTAATAACTTATTACTCAACTTCCTTTGGTATCCAAAAAAGACAAGAATTTCTCTTCTCTGGCACACCACAAGCTAGGATGAAGGAGCTATAGGGTTTCCAAATACTGATTTTTATTTAAATTCTGCATTTGCTAACATAGTGTTGCTTTGGAATAATACTTCTTATACATCATATTGGAAATCAATACATGAAACCTTACTTCTTAATAGTAATAGGACATTGCTTGAACCATATACTCAAATACATACAAACATATTTATATGGATTTTAAAAATATTCATTCAAAGTGAAAGGTCAAAACTTGTTCTCACACTTCTTATAAACCAATTATTGCTGCTGTTTAAAAAGCTTATGTTTTCTAATCAATTAATTAAGAATGTATTAATAATTGTTTCCTATTGCTTACACAAATGAATGTTTGATATCTTTTGATATTCAGAAAATGTTAGAATTTAAGAAGGGTGACCTATTATACTGAAATCAGCTTCTCTCAGCTAATAAAATAAGTTCTGCAGGCTAGTGTATCAGCAGATGTAGTGTGCAAAATTGCAATTGGCTGGACATCCAAACTTGTAAGGATTTTATACATACTAAGCTCGTACCCTCATTAGAGGCAAGAGGCATAAAATAAGAGTAACTTAAAAACTTTGGATTTTATCTCAAAAATTATTAATAGCTCACCCAAGAACACGTCATACATATCTGTATTTATAAAATTCTTTGAAATGATTTTAGCAAAACAGATGTTTCTTTTTGGAATTATTCAAGTGAATTTAACAGACAAGTATTCTCAGAAAAAGTTAAAAAACTTTGTTTACAGTTGATAAAGGAATCCACATCTGCTCTGTTCGGGCATGCATACACATGGAAATTTTACACAGATGCTTTTTTCACCCCACATAGTCTAGCAATAATGTACAAGAAAGATGAAATGAAATGCTGGCGATGTGATCACCCCAATGCTGACTGGATACATATGATTGCTAACTGTAAAATAATTTCCCCATTTTGGTTAGACTTTAAATATATCGGGCTGGCAACTCGACACCATGCAGCTCTACTGCCAATCATGAGCAGACAGGTGATCCGCTGTGGTGACCCCTAACTGGGAAAAAGCTGAAAGAAGAAGAAAAAGAAGGTTAGACTTTAAATATCTTTGCAAAGCTCTGTGGAATGACAGCTTTATAATTTCTGACTCCCTTATCCTTTTCAATGTTCCTGAAGTCATTCCTAAAAAAACAAACATTTTTACTATGGTCTATCCTCTCTATAGCAAGGAAAATTGTTACTAAAAATTGGAAATCACAATCTACTCCTGTCTTTAAAGTTTATTCACCTTGTGAAATACATTCGTTAGAATGATATTGCTACTATAAAAGCAAGGACTAACAACACAACTCATCATTTAATTGCTTGGCAAAATTGTCTAATCTGTTAGAGAAATATTAAGGGTTCTCCTATGTATATTGCTTTTTTAGTTGTTATGGATATTGTATATAGTTTATTTGTTTTTTTTCTTGTTACTATACTGTTAAGTTATTGTGTTATAAAATGAATAAAAACATTTTGGAAGAAAGAAAAAATACCCAATTCCAATATGGATTTTAATAGGGAACCCTACTTAAATTTGTATGTTGGTTCTCTCTTTTATATTATGTCTCATATGTTGTTCTGTATGCTGAGGCAATCTTCAGGCAGGGATTCTATTAATGTATGATCTTACTTGAAGAGGTACTGTACAACTGATTGTTGATAAGTTTAACTTTAACTTCTCACTTCTCTTCAGCATCAGACTATGGCTATTTGGTTACAAAACTACATGGTTACAAGATATCTGATTTGATGACAATTATTAAAAAAAAAAAAAAAAAAGAACTTAGTGAAGATAGCTACAATGATGTTAAGATTCATTAAGGTATTCCTATGCCAGGCTGGATAAAAATCCTTTATGGTTTGGGCCCAAAGACTGCTGAAGCTGTATATCTTCCTTTCAGATATGTAAAACTGTTTGGTACTTATGTGGTATTTGGTGTGATATATTGTGACTTTTTCAGTTATGGTCTTTTTTAGTTCAGCATTTTTTATGAAATGCATTTTATTTAGCCTTTAAAGTTTTTAGGTTCATAGTTTTATAGTAAGCCAACAGTACAGCAACTATTATAGGCTCTGCCAAAGTGCCAAAGATGTACCCCTCAAGGTAAGCTAATAGTTCAGAAAATGATGGTTGGTTTAATTTCGGAGATACAGATAGAATATTTTAATCTTAGTTTATAGTACAGAGAAATGAAAAAGGGAGGAGAGGGAGAAATGGAAGAAATGGGCAAGACTTAGATGGGATAATGTTCAGTTTGGCATAATTAGAAATCAGCAGCCTTTAACTCTATGGATAAATTTACAAGATCCCAGCCAGTCATCTGTTTGAAGTTTGAATGGTGCTAGGGTTATGCAGGATAACTTTGTTTTATAGGGAAGGGAGGTACTGCTTATGAATTAATTCCTGAATTGGGACTTGTTGATATTTTTGCATAGAGCTACATCTTTGGAATAAGTATTAATTCAGGAATGCTTCTTTCTGAGGAAAAGGAGGTCACAAAGTAGTGTCTGACATAAGGTACAGCACAGACCATCCTGTGGGAGTCTTTAGGCCACATCATTTTTAGTGTATTTGAATAAGAGTGTTTTTTTAAACATTGGATTCTTTCAGTTAAGTCACTGCAGTTAGAAAATGTAAAGTCTGTATTTAAAATTAGGACATAAGTAAACTTACTGCCAAAGAAGATGAGATGTTAATATACATTGCTAGCTCACTGCCTATTTCTGTCCTTTCATTTCAATCATAAGTTCATAGGTTCATAGGTGAGTACTAGGCTATTGGGCCTGGAACCTTTACAAGCCTAGCCCATAGGATTATCCTGGCATTGTGCCACCTGACCTTAGTTCCCAGTGCCTCTGTCGAGTAGAGCCAATGGAGTGATCTCCCGGGTGAATATGCTATTTCCCATCCACTCATCAAGATTTCTCTTGAAGAGGGCCAGTGAGGTGCTCTGTTTGACATGTATCAAAAGTATATTCCATAGCATGGGCATTCTCTGGGTTATGAACCTGTCCCTCCAGCATGTTCTGTTGATTGTGGTAATGAGGTAAAGGTCTCTGGAGCTTGTGGTGTGGAGGGATTGGGATTTCCTCAGATGTAGAATTTCTAACAGAGCTGGGTCAGACATGGATTTGTAAGTCAAGCAGAGATTGCCTCTAAATAGGCGATATGAGATAGAGAATAGAAGGAGTTTTTTGAGTCTCTGTCCATATAGGACAAGTGTTTAAGGACTAGGATTCTCTTTGTGAGGTACTTTTGTGGCCTCTCCAGCTGTTGCAGGTGTCTAATAAGGTACATGCCAAATGGGGCCGAATGAGGGAAGAGTAGAAGGAGAAAATGACTTCTTTCTTCCTGGATGCAAACCCGTTAGTAATGAGATGTGCAACATAGAAGGACTTTCTAACCACAGTGGCAATGTGGTGGTCAAAAGAGAGGTTGCTGTCAACCTGTGTTCCCAGATCTCTTATAACGCCTTCTGTGTTCAGTGGACTACAATCAATATGATAATTCACGAGAACCGGGTTTTTCCCAAAGGAGATGATGACACATTCTTTGGCATTGAGCTTAAGGCCATGGTTCTGACACCAGTTGTTGGTCTCAGTGAGGCCTTTCTGTAGGATGTCAACATCACTTGGGAAGTTAATAATAGCTCCCAACTTGCAATAGTCTGCAAACTTTGTCAGCCAGAGTCCCTTTGTGTTGGCCTGGGCTTCAGAGAAGTAGATACCAAACAAGAGACGATCCAGGACCAAACCCTGTGGGACTCCACTCATGACTGATCAGCAGTCTGACTTGGAGCCAGCTACTTACACACTGTGGGTTCTATCTGTGAGCCAATTTGCAACCCATCTAGTGATATACGGGTTGATGCCTTGCTTAGTGAGTTTTTCTATGATTCCTGAATGGGGAATGGTATCAAAGGCCTTGGACAGATCAAGGTAGGCTGTATGAACCACCTTGCCTTCATCCACAGCTCTGGTGACTGACTCAAAGAAGTCAACCAGGTTGAGCAGGCATGATCTACCCTTCACAAAACCAAACTGTGGGATCCAGAGTTTGAAGATTCCCTAGATCCTTGTTTATTAGGTCCATGATGATGTGTTCCATAGCTTTACATATCACTTGTCAGGCTAATGGGGCGATAGTTCCCAGGGTTTGTAATTGCTCCTCCTTTGTGGAGAGGGATGACTGTAGCAGTGCACCATTTGGTAGGAACAAGGCCTGAGGTGAGGCTGTAATTGAACAGGGCACACAGGTGAGGTGCCAGTTCACTCTGTAGTTCATATAGAACACAGCCAGGGATTTTGTCAGGTCCCATAGAAGCTGTATTCTTGACCTTGGACAGTACTGCTTTAACCTGTGCAGCAGTAATACTGGGTGCCTGGCAATCTACTGGTATTGTGATTGGTCCTTTGGGGGGGAGAGGTAAAGCTGGCACTGAATGTGTCAGTCAGGATATTGGCAATATCTGTTGGCTCAGTATAAGAGGTACCATTGTGCAGTAGCTCAGAGCAAATCTGGGTATTGCCATGGAAATTCTTTACATAACTATAGAAGGCCTTGTGGTTGTCTTTACTATCTGCTGCAATCCTGTTTTCATAGCTAGCTTTAGAGGATTTGATGAGGGATCTCAACTTTTTGTTGAGGCTGATAAGGGAGGTTTTCCAGTCTTGGAACTTCACCTTATTCTGCATCAATTTTCTCCTTCTGTTGTAGAGTTTGCTTATAGCAGAGGACCACCAGATTGGCTTCCTTTTTTGGAGGAGAGTGTCTTGGTTCTATTGGGTATGGCAAGATCCATGCATTTGTGTATGTGTTCGTACAGTGCATTGGTGTATGATTCGGCGATCATGCAATTATTGTCCATTTGCATGGGTGCCGTGAAATTAGCCACCTCTGTTTTTAGGAGCCCAAAGTTAGCTTTGGAGAAGTATTTCATGGTGGTTACCTTTGCGGGTGGTGGGTGGTGGGATGGATGTGTATTTCCAAGGTGATTAGTTTGTGGTCAGATCTAACCAGGGAGGAGTTGACTACTGGTGTAGTGCAACAGTTGCCCATGTTAGTAATGACCAGGTCAAGGATGTTGCTACCTCTAGTGGGTATAAGAAAGAGCAGGTCCAGGGCATTGGAATTAATGAATTTCAGGAAACGTTGGTCAAGTATATTGGTACATGAGTAGTTTTTCAAAGTTAATGGAGGGGTAGTTGAAGTTGCCCAGTATTGGAGTGTTAGGTTAGACCCTAATATTCTCCAGGGTGCTTAGGAATGTGGAGTGTGAGTCTTGGGACATGGTTGGGGAGCTATACCAGGCTACAACCTGAATCACTGTCTTACCCAATGTTAGCTGCACCTGAAGTATCTCTGATGCATTATGTTGGGCTACCAGTCAGGAGGTGTGTGCATCCTTTATGAATATGGAAACACTACTGCCTTTGGAGTTTTGGTCCAAGTTCTGGACCTGAATGGTGTGGAATGAGTTATAGCCTGGAAGTGCAGCTTTCTGCTGCTTTAAACCATGTCTCTGTTACAGCACAAATGTCGATGTTCTCCATTTTAATGAGTGCTACGAGTGAGTGCATTTTGAGATTTAGACTTCTATCATTGAGCAGCATGACCCTCAGATTGCATTTGTTTGTAGCTGTTACGGTGGTAATTTGGCCTTTGGAACACCACGTAAAAAAGGCACGATAGGGGTGGCAAGAGCCTTGGCCAGTATCCGGAAGCCCAGGGGTGACAGATGCTCGAGATCTGTCAATCATGTCATTCCAGGCAGACAGATACTGGATCCCCTTAGAATGACACCAGAAACTTAGCCAATTGTTGAAATCAATAATTTTCTGCTTGTACTGCGGTATCATTCTGGGTGATGGTAGGATGCTGCTCAGGGCTAGGGTCATACCAGCCTGGGCTACATAATCCAAGAGCTCCTCCATGTCTCTTCATGTCATCCAAGGAGGTACTTTATAGGTCATTCACACCCACATGTACAATGACAGAGTCATATTTGTACCTATTGTTTAGGGACCTGAGTGTGTGCATTATGTGGTGGATCCTGGCACCTGACAGGCAGCTGACTGTTACTTTCTCCTTATTCAACTTAGTGTGTGGGACATCAGTGTGCCTCACTATCAAGTCACATATGACTAGTGTGTTGGGCATGCTGTTTTGCCTTAGGGGCTTTGGATGAGTGGCACACTGTTTAGGAGAGTTATGTGTCTCGTGATTAGTGTTGTGTTGTGGTGGTCAAGTGCGTTTCTGCCTTGGAGGTCTCTGTTGTTTGGGTAGATTTTTATTGAGAGCCTCGCAAAAGTGGGTGTGTGGTTTGTGTTTTTATGTGATGCAGTGCTGCTGTGTATTCTGGAGTACTATGTGTTCCATGTGGTGTGGTGCAAGTGCTGACCTTCTCCTCTTGACCACCTATTCTGGTCTTGGCTGGAGAGTACCTGGCTTCCAATTTGGATATATAAGTGTATCTCTCACAAATCTGAGAGCTGGGAGCTAAGAGGAGTGGGTTGTCAGTGTACATGAGGCAGTTGCTACATTGCCTCAGGATGCCCAAGTTCACCAGGTTAATAGCAGAAAGCACAGAGAACTGACTTTTAGACATGCCTGGAGGGATGGGCATTAATAATACATACTGGAGCGTTTCCTTATAGAACGTTTAGTGCTGGTAGCACTTTGTGTGCTACAATAAGTACTATAAGAAGTCTGGTAAAGTGCAGGAGAGGAGAGAACTAGTAGATCTAAGGGAAACAAATTGGAGAGCAGATTTTTTTTTCAGTTTTATTTTATTTATAAACCAGCAGTGTTATCAACTAATTTTAGCAGTAGAATGTGAATAGTATAAATAAAGTTATAAAAAAAAAACCAGGCAAAATGCATGGTGGCATACAACGTTTGTAACAAAATGATAGCAAAGAGTTGAACACAACCACTAAATGGCAAAAATCATTCAAACTAGTTCACAAATCTATTATACTATGTAAGTAATACAGTAACTTTATCAGTCAGGCAACAAATACACATCTGGGTACAACAGTATGCAGTTATAATTTGGAAGGTCTTCACATAGATAGGTCTTCATAGAGGTAATATTTGAACAGAAGTAGACAGTAGTATCTTTTGAAAAATGAAACAGAGGGTAATAGATGCAATAAATAATAAAATGAATTACAAGTTAAATGAAGACAGCATTTCACTGTTTGTAGACAAATGTAACATGGAATGGTTGCTATGACTAAACTTAAGCAGTTTAAATATTTGGACTAGCACTGACAAAAGAAAGCATCTGAACTTATTTAATTATAGTATAACAATAAAAATATAATAAGTGGGGGCTGTATTTTTTTCTTTTATGTAAACTATTTTCTCTCGAAAATAAATAGAAAATTAGACATCTACAATAGTCTCAGCTTCCATGTGTATCAAAGATGTTTGGGGGGAAAAATCAGGTTAGAGGTTAGTGCAACATTACAAAGACCTTATAAAAATATGATCTCCATGCTAAAATAAGAAAAACAATATTTTTTATGGATTGCAAAGTAATAGTTTAGGAGCCATTTATAAAAATGAGGATTTTTTTTCCTTTCTTTATTTTCAGAAAACCAGTAGAGGAATCCTGCAGTAAACATATGAAAGTTTGTTGCAGTATGTAAAGAAGTGAAGATAAAATGGCAGCTGAACTATTAACAGGCCCAGTCTTTGAGCTCTGATGACTGCCATTTGCAATGCTATTCTAGTGTGACAAATTATGATGGCTTCAGAAACATGATTCTCTATCATTTATTCATCTGAAAACTAATCTTAAAATAAGAGGTTGTGATATCTGCATGCCATAATATTATAACCAGTAGACAGGGGAAGGGGGTGGCCTCAACAGGCAGCTGGCATATTTTATGCTTCTCATGCCATGACTTCTTTCATTTGTTGCTAGTGTTACAGGGAGGAATCCAGCCACTCTTCCAAATGTTTATTTTCCACTTGTCTGCCTTGGCTGCACTCTGTTATCAAGAATACTTTGGATACCAAGATGTAATGCCAGGTTATACAAGACATATGAGACCAAGATGGCACAAAAGCATGCAAAAGAGCTACATAATATAGCATCTTCATGATTCATGTCATACTCCAACACCTTGGTTCATGTTAATACATGTGCAGTAAGGTGTCTTTCTATATCCCACACTTCTCCATGGTGCTGGTGGTAGGGTCAGTATTAATGTTGTGCTAATACAAAAGCATGGCATGATTGTAATGATTATGAAAGCCCATAATATTTGGTAAAGGGTCCTGCATGAATCCAACCCATTGTCTTTTAAGTGCAGAAAGGCCTGATACACATTGCTCTGTTGGTAAGCAGAAATAATGTAGAATAAAATATAATGTGTTGCTGAGAGGTAAGCAATACCTCAATGGGCTAATGCAAAGAAATAAAATGATTTCCAGCTTTACTGGTAAAAATAAGAAAACAGGTTTTCCAAGCAGATACATAGAAGACCTAATTAGAAAGATCCCTGCTATCTATATCATTGGCCTTCATCATGCTGTGAAGATTTTCTTGCAGAGTGACTTGACTATTTCTTAATTGCTAATTTTTGAGTTGATGTTATTTACTTTCTGACTGTACTAAACTAACCTGTTCAACTATGCCATCTTTCAAAATGAGCTGTTTTTCTTGGTATTCATTTCATTTATTTGTTAAATGATTTTGATGTCCTAATGAGTTTTCCCCACATATTATTGTGGATCCTGTATTTGTTTTCTAAAGAGATATTCTCTTGAACTGTTATATTTTGTGTTTCTCTGTAGTAGCAATGTATGTAATTTGTTGCATATATTATTTGCATTTAAACACATCTTTTGGCTTGATCAGCAGTGCATAGACCTACTCATCTACTCATATAACACACGCATATGCACGCACACACACACACACACACACACACACACACACACACACACACACACACACACACACACACACACACACACACACACACACACACACACACACACACACACACATATATAAGCACATCTCATTTCCAGGTATCTTGGGGAATATGGAAATCACTTCTAAAACTGAAATGCTTGATCATAGGGGCTGAAAATGTTTGAGCATAGGGACATACAAGCCTCTACAATACAATTAAAACAACACAGTGCACTCAGATATGGACACATGCTTCAGAATGTATTACTATTCACCATTTCTGAAACTTGGTCATAGGTTCATAGGTTCATAGGAAGTCACTAGACTATTGGCCCTAGGGCCTTTATAAGCCTAGCCATGTTATACCCTTGTTCCCTTATTGACCAAGTTGTATGGTCTATATTTTCAGTGCAAATCTATGATCAGCACTGACTACCCTTATTGAAGAGGGACACAGTCGACACTCCAGGTGTAAATTTACGATCTCCCATCCAATTCTCTAAGTTACACTTAAAATAGGGTCATTGAGGAGCTCTGTTTTATGTGAATTGGGAGTTTGTTGCAGAAGAGTGGCAATCTCTGAGAGACATATCTGTCTATCCAGCATGTCCTGTTAATGTTGCAGGTTAGGTTAAGATTCCCTAGAGTGACTGAATCTTGTCCCATTTAATTTGGGGATGTGCAGCATTTGCATTATGACAGGGCCCGAGACTGCTCTTTAGGCCAGGCACAAGTCGCCTCTCAACAGCCTATAAGATACAGAGTACAGTGACAGGGCCTTCAGTCTGTACATGTAGATCACGTGTTGAAGGCCCTGAATTTTCTTGGTGAGAAACCTCTGTGGTCTTTCCAGCTGCTGCAGGTGTCTGGTGAGGTACATACAGAAGGGAGTGTTTTACGCTATTAGTGGTATGATGAGGGATGAGTACAGGGGAGTTACAACATCTTTAGCTTTGGAGGCAATGCCCATACTTATGAGATGTTCAGCACAGAAGGACCTCCTTACTGCTGTAGACACATGTTGATGGAAGTTAAGGTTGATATCAGCCTGTGTTCCCACATCTCTTACCACAGGGTTTGAGCTAAAGAGAGTACTGTTAATATTGTAATTTGCAAGGACTTTCCCTTTGCCAAAAGGGATGCTAATGCATATTTTGCATTTAGTTCAAATATGTAGCTTTGCCTCCAATCATTTGTCTGTGTAAGCCCTTTCTGTAGTATGTCAGCATCATTGGGGGACTCAATGACTGCACACATTTGCAGTCATTTTTGTCTGGACTTCTGAGAAATAGATTCCAAACAGTAGGGGCCCAGCTCAGATGCTTGTGGTACACCACTGGTAACTGGTCTGCTGGTAAAGCTGGAATCTCCAACTTTGACTATATGTGTTCTGTCAGTGTGCCAGCTGGCTACCCGTCTAGTAACATATGGGTTAATTCCCAGTTGAGTGAGTTTCTCAATGATGCCTGAGTGGGAGATTGTATCAAAAGTCTTAGCTAAGTCAAGATAGGCTATATGTACTGTTTTGCCTTCATCCAGGGCTTTGGTGACATTCTTGAAGAAGTCCACCAGGTTTAATAAGCACGATCTATCCTTAACAAAGCCAAATTGGATTGGATCAAGTGTTTGAAGGTCACCTAGGTCACCTATGTCTTTGTTGATAAGGTCCATGATGATTCTCTTCATGGCCTTGCAGATAAGGCTGATTAGGCTTATGGGTCTATAGTTCCCAGGGCTGGTTGATGGACCTCCTTTGTGTAAGGGAATTACTACTGCTGCTTTCCCATTCTGCTGGGACAAAGCCAGTACTTAGACTGCAGTTGAAGAGAGTGCCAAGTGGTTTCGCAAGGTCACGTTTTAGACCATTTAGTAGGCAGCCTGAAATGTTATCTGGTCCCATAGAGGCTGTGTTTTTGACCATGGAGAGTATGGTTGTGACCTGCTCTTTGGAGATACTAGGTAGAGGACTGGTGAAAGGTATGCTTTGGGATATGTTTGATGGGGGCGGGGGGTGAAGTTTGCACCAAATCTGTCTGCTAGCAGGTTGGCAATGTCCTAAGGGTTAGTATGAGTGGTACCATCCAGTACTACTTTGGCACAAAGTTGGGCCTTCCCTTTTAGATTTCTGAGATAGCAAAAGATTGCCTTGTGATTATCCTTAGCTAGGGATGATAGTTTAGCTCTGCAATTGGATTTACAGGAATTTATAAGATATCTAACATGCTTGTTTAAGCTGTGGAGAGTGTTCTTCCTCTGCTGAGTCAGTTCCGTCTTGTTCTTAGACATTAGTTTCTTCCTCTTGTCGTAAAACCTGTTTATGCTTGATGTCCACCAGGGTGGCTTATTTTCCTGTGAGGACATTGTTTTGATCCGGTCAGGTACAGCCGCGTCTATACATTTGTATAGGTGTTTATACAGGACATTTATGTACACCTCTGTATAGCAGTCATTGCTGACAGTGGTAGCAGGGGGTAGACCATTGCTTAGGAAGCTATAGTTTGCTTTGGAGAATTTTTTTATCCTGTTTGCTATTGAGGGGGGTCAGGCATGATCTTTACTTTAAACAAGATTGATTTAAGGTTAGACCTTACCAGGGAGGGCACCACACAGGGAGTAGTATAAAGACCCCCTATGTTGGTGAGCACTAAGTCTAGGACATTCAAGCCCCTTGTGGGGATGCAGACTATCTGTTCCAGAGCATTTGTATTAACAAATTCCAGGAGGGAGCCTTAGGGCAACTGTGTTTCTACTCACATATGACTTCCAGTTGATGGAAGGATAGTTGCAATCACTCATGACCAAGGTATTTGGCTGCATAGTTAGTGACTCAAGTAAGTTCAGGTAGGCAGAGTGGTTCTCATGGTTCATGGTGGGGAACCTGTAGCTAACAATGATATGGAAGGGGGTCTTACCTACAGTTAGTTGGACTTGGAGTAGCTCTAGGGAGTCATACTGCTTGACCAGTCTTGAGCTGTATTTGTCTTTAATGAAGATGGATACACCTTCGTCTTTGGTTCTTTCATGCTCGTTTTAGGTCTGAACATGTGGAAGGTGTTGTAGTCTTGCATGGCCAGGGTGCTGTCTGCGGCCTTGAACTATGTCTCTGTGAGTGTACAGACATCAGCATCTTCAAAGGCAAGGAGTCCTTACAGTGAGTGCAGTTTCTGATTTAGACTCCTGGCATTAAGCAGCATAACCTTGAGCTTGTCTCTAGTATACTTTTTTTATGTTGGGAATTTTGTTGTTATGATATTGCCTAAAAAAAGCACTACAGGGGAGGCAAGTACCTTTGCCAGTAACCAAAAGCCAAGAGGTGGCAGGTGAAGTCCATCTCTGGCAAAGCAGCATAGTCTGTCAACCATATCTTCCCAGCCTGACAGATACTGGATCCCCCTGGACTGACACCAGAAGCTAAGCCAATTGTTGAAGCCAATCATTTTTTGTTTATATTGAGGCATCATCCTGGGTGAAGGTAGAATGCTGCTTAGGGCTAGGGACATACCTGCCTGGGACACATAATCTGAGACTCAATCATGTCTCTCTTCATATAGCCCACTGAGGTATGTCTCAAATAATTCACTCCAACATGGACTATGACAGAGTCATAATGGTATTTTTGTTAAGAGACTTGAGTGTGTGCATGATCTAATGGATCCTGGCCCCTGACAGGCAGCTGACTGTGACCTTCTCCTTGCCCAGCCTAGTGAGGGGAACATCTGTGTGTCTCACTATTGAGTCACCTATGACCAAGACATTTGGTTTTCAGGTGTTTTGCCTTAGGGGCTTATCATCTGAAACACTGTTGTGTGTATTATTATGTGTAGTGGATTCTGTTGGGTGTGCAGTGTGTGCAGTAGGTTTGTGCTTGGGAGGTCTCTGATCTTTAGGTAGGCTTCTAGCAAGTATCCCAACTTATGTGGGTTTATGTGTTATGAGCTTGTTAGCTGCAAGAGGTGAAGTGTGTGCACTGACAACCTGTTTGATATCTGGTTTGTTGTTATGTGAGAAAATTTATTCCAAATTCATAGTATAGATACATCTCCCACAAGTTGCATTTGTTTGTTTTAGCAGTAACTGGTTGTCAGTATACATGAGGCAAAAAGACAAATAGTGTGAGAAGAAATAGCCAGGGAATTATTATGGCTAGGCTTGTATAGGCCCTAGGGCTGATAGCCTAGTACCAACATATGAACCTATGAACCTATGAATTGTTACATTGTCTCAGGATGCCCATGTCAGTCAGGCTGCCTGGAGAAATGGTGGGAAACTGTCCATCCATTATGGCAGGTATATACTATTGTAATTAGCTGGGAGTGGGCTAGATGGACCAGGTTTTGCTGTAAGACTAACAAAAAGTGACTATTCTGTGGAGGACTAGGGGTAGAAAACTGCTTCAGTGCTTCATAATTCACAACTGAGTTACTAGCAGGGCAGCAGTGTAATCTCTGAGCAGCTCCAGTAAACTAAGCTCAAACCCACACAAACAGGACATTTAAATACAAGTAAAGTTAAATGATTTTAAACAAAGTACCCAAAGGGAAAGCCCAAGATTGAGCCTTATCCCAGCAATCCCCAACTCAGATGGGTCCTTGGCTGCACACTTCTGCCACAAGGGTGCAGGGCCTTCTTAATGTAAGATGGCTGGATTTAATGCTCAAGTGGTACCAAACAGTCTAGATTCAGCAAGATTGACTCTAGCCTATGCTATAAAATGCAGAAATACTAGAAATACAAAGTGCAGAAAATCACAGTCAGAACAGAAATAAACAATTTAAATGAAGCAGCAGTCCAGTAGAATGCCCAACAAGAGTGTAGACCCACAAACCTTCCTAGTGTGAAATAACTGGTCTGGAATGCAAGTGCTTAAACCAGGACAAAGACACTTAGAATAACAGGCACAATAAGCCTTCACCAGCGATTCTCAGCTTAGAAGGGTGTAGGCTACATTTTCCTGCCACAAGAGTCTAGACCATAAACCTTCCTAATCTAAAATAACTGGTTTGGAGCTCAAGTGCTTAAACCAGAATTAAGACACTTTCAGAATAACAGACGCAATAACCATTCAACCTGCAATTCCCAATTTAGAAGGATACAAGCTACCTCGCCTGCCACAAGAGTGTAGACTACAATGCTTCTTAATGTAAAACAACTGGCTTGAAGACCAAGTGTTTAAACCAAAACTAAGAGGCTTAGAATAACAGTTACAATTTAATCAGTCTACTAACATGCAGTAATAAATGCAGCAGAATAAATTCAATTGAACACTTAAGAACAAGCAGCAAAAGCAAAATAAAGTAATTAAGTAGGAAGAAACACAAAAGTGCAAACTTTTCTTTCTTTTTTTTTTAAGTTAAGTAGGAAGGGAAGAAACAGAAGATAATTTAAGGTTAAGAAACTAAGGGGATGGGACTTCCCAACTGATATCTCTATACTCAGTAGAATGAGCTGATGAGATGGGACTGGGAGTAGTGTCCAAAATTAGATTTATAGTAGGGGCGATGAACTCAAAAGTCACCAACTTTAAGAATAAAACAACAGTTGGGAGGGTAGAAAAATAAAATGCAGACATAGATCAGCAATATTCAGGCAGAGTACAGAAAGCAAGCCAAACAAGCACTCTAGCTAAATAGATCCTCCAAATATTTCTAGCTAAATGAGGAATGCTATTTCTCAGCTCCTCTCACTAATTAGCTGATGTTATTAACTGCTTGCAAAATAATTCTTTGCTAACTTTTCTAACTGACCCTAGCCAAGACCTCTTAAAACTCCAGCAGAACAGAAAACTTAAAAGAAAACAAATGTAATACAAGAAAAAGATAAAAAAATAGAAGTAACCAAACCTTTAATGAAAAACTTCAATACAAAATAAAATGCAGGCAGGTATCAGCAATATTCATGCAGAGTACAGAAGGCAAGCCAAACAAGCACTCCAGCTAAATAAAGATGCCTCCAAATATTTATAACTAAATGAGGAATGTTATTTCTCAGCTCCTCCCACTAATCACGGTTTGCAAAGGAATTCTTTGCTAACTTTTCTAAATGACCCTAGCCAAGACCTCTTAAAACTCCAACAGAACAGAAAATTTAAAACATTACACTATGGGTTGCTATAAATGGAATCTTGATCTTCTTTCAGCTGTTGGATTGTCCTAGTTGTTGTTTATTACTTAGCTGGACTAAGACATAGCTATAGAACCATTCTGCTGCTTAGGAACCCCATCATTAGGATTCATCACCCAGTAGTCACGTCATTACATTACCGATAATCTGATAAAAGCCTGAAGCTATGTTAGCCATCCTGAGTTCATCTGAAAGCTAAACAAACTGATCTATTCTGGGATGTGGTAGGGCAGTTTATATAACCTGCAGTTTATCTTAATCTAGTCCTCTGTTAATTAATACTCATGCATTTGTCTGTGGCTTTTATATTTTGTCGCTGTATGATTGATTTGTGGCACTCCAGCTTCCTGCCTTTATTTCTTGAAAGAAAACAAACATCAAAAATCTTGAAATACTCTTACTTGCAATTATTAAAAACAGAATATTAAGCTCTTAGTACTATAAAAAATGCTGCAGTCATTATTAGCTGAACCCAGTTTTAACTCTCATGCAAAGGTGCTCTTTAGTTTTATATCCTGACCTTTACCATGAGTGTCCTGACATCCAGGGACACAGGTAACATTCTGTTAATAACCTGAAAGCACAGATCTACACCCTAAGTACCCAAAAGTATGCAAATGTACCTCACAAAGAGGATCCTAGGCCTTAAACATTTGTCCTATATGGACAGACTTAAAAACTCCAACTATTCTCTGTTTCATATCACCTACTTAGAGGCAATCTCTGCTTGACTTATAAAGCCATGTCTGACCCAGCTCTGTTAGAAATGCTACATCTAAAGAAATCCCAGTCCCTCTGCACCACACGCTCTTAAGACCTCAACCTCATTACCACAATCAACAAAACATGCTGGAGGGACAGGTTCATAAGCCAGAGACTGCCAATGCTATGGAATAGACTTCCCATACTTGTCAAGCAGAGCACCTCACTGGCCCTCTTCAAGAGAAATCTTTATGAGTGGATGGGAAATAGAAAATTCACCCCAGGGATCACTTCAGTGGATTTACTTGACAGAGGCACAGGGAACTAAGATCGGGTGGCACGATGCCAGGGTAATCCTATGGGCTAGGCTTTCAAATACTCCAGGGCCATTAGCCTAGTACACACCTATGAACCTATAAGAAGTATGTTTTATTTTAAGCATTTTACATTAGTAATGTTCTGTGAGTTTTGTACGGTGTGTAGTCAAAAAACAAACAGTGCTGATCTAAACATAGGAAGCTTGTTAATATTGGTTAGTGTATTTAAATTTATATGGTATGTCTTGGCAGCTTTTACAGCCTAACCACTTGACTGCCCATAATCACGCTGATGTAAGTGCTGACAATATGAAAACAATGAGAGCACATCATTCAGTACTAAGGGTGAATTCTAACTCTGCTCCACATTACACCAATCACTTTTGATACAGTGGTTCATACAGTTTATCTTAGCACTAATTTCAGACACTGCACTGTACTTCAGTTTTGTTTATCTATAAATCTATATGGGGTACTCTGTAAATATTATACAAACCCTAAATAAATATGTATCAGCATTTCAACATTTGCATTAAGCCTGCAATTGCTTATGCTGCGATCAGTGCTCTAGCCCAGTAACCAAAATATAAATAAAATATAACAAATAAAAATTGACTAGGCTAGTCCTAACAAAACCTACAGCTAAGTGCACCCTTTTGCCTCTAGGCTTTCTGTTAGAGAGGAACACAATAAGCTAAGGTTCAGTTATAGTAATGTAGTAAACCTTACTTATAACACATCCAAATGTAGAAAAGAAAGTTTTTTTGCACATGTCCCACATCATGGAGACTTCAGCTGTCAGTGCTAAGAGAGTATTCTGATTTGGCAGTATTTTGTGACCAACTATTTCAGTGTTTCAAATCCAGGTAGTGTGTACATGTTTTCCGGTGTAACCTGATTTTCTCCATACCTAGACTTCCTGTTGAGTTGTCATTTGAAATCTTAATATATTCTTCATTTTAATCACAGATGCAGTATCCTAAGGTATATGGTTTATATCCTGCAAGGATATAATAGCTGGTCAGCTTCCAAAGCTGGGCAATGCAGTGGTGCAGCAGTAGTATTTTTGCCTCACAACAAGAGGTTCTCCAGTTCGATTCTCAGTTGGAACGCCTTCTGTGCTGAGTCTGCATGTCCTCCCTGCGTTCATGTGGTTTTCTCAAGGTACTCTGGTTTCCTCCCATGTTACAAAGACATGACTCTAGGGCATTTCTCCCCAGGCCTCTGCTGAAAATTGGCTTTGTTCCCAGTAAACAAATGTTAAATAAATAAAAAAAGGCTTCTGGACATCTTCCACACACCCAAGTCAGCTCAAGGTGAGCTAAATAAAAAGACAGGTTTGGGCACCAAGCCCTTCAGAGTTTTCCTGCTGCTGAAGAGTATCCTCCTCTGAGGCTTTCTAGGATCGATGGTCAGCTTGTGCATTTCCTTTGCTGAGCAGATACGTTCCCTCTGAGGGAAAAAAATTATTTTTTAAAAAAAAGTTTGATAAAACTTTCCCGTTCATGAAAGTTATTTTAAAGTTAGGAGTTTGTGTTCTAATGGACTGACATGAGACTATTATATTTTTAAATGGGACCTCTCTTTTTTTATCAGTTTAAAAGTTGTTTAAAGTATTTTAAAAAAAATTCTGTGAAAAAAAAAAATTGCTTTTTTCTGTTTTTCTGTGAAAAGGGACTTTAAATTGTATTTTTACTGGGTTTTACTGCTTGCTTTCCATGGGAAAGAGGCATAATATTCAGCTTGACCATGGAACACATTGTTGGTCTCACAGTTGGTCTTTCTTCCAGCAGAAAGAAAAAAAAGTAAAAAAAAAAAAAAACAGCCCTTGCCACTACAGGAGGCTAACAAATTGCCTTGGCTGCAAGTTGTTGACTTTTCGGTGGCCATTAGTTGCACCTCAAACCATCCATCTTTTACCCTGAATCCCTCTGGTGTAACATTCACAGCCACTATGGACCAAAGGTTAGCCACATCATCTGCAACTGTCGGGGCTCAGTGGGCAAAGGAGAGCCTCTTCTGTCAGTCCTGGGACAGGGAACAGGGAAGGCTTCTCTGTTTTGTCAGAATGTTGTGCACATCCGTGGGGAAGTTGCTAGTGCTTTTAATAACACCGTTAGCCCTATATTTCCGGTCAAAAAGAAATAAACAACTAAACTTGTATCTACTTCACAAATTTCCTTGCACAGCAGTAACTTACTGGGTTGCACAGGGTTTAATTTAGGCTCTTCATCCTTCATATAAAATAGTTTCTAGTAAAAGAAAGAGGGATACCTGTTTTCTTGAAAAGATTCAAGATTCTGAATCGGAATAGGAAGATAAAGGGACAGATACAGGAGATACAGGGTATTTTCTTCAGATTTCTGATTCAGACTTAGAGGAGAGCTCAGTTTCTGATTCTCCCTGTGGAGGTTTCTCTTTGTCTCAGTGTTTTCAGTGGGAAAAGACTAAGGTTTCTCAGTCACTCAGAAAGGATCTATGTTAGATTATCAAAGTTCTGAAACTTCAAATTTCATATGACCGAGACCATATGATCAAAGTTTCTGAATTTCAAACATAAAAAAATAAATAAAAAACAAAAAATTCTATTTTTAATGTTTTGCAAGGGGGCAAGCTCCCCTGAACCGCCCCCCCCCCCACACCCCCAGTTAATTAAATATACCAACTCTGAGATTGCACTACATTGCTGAAAAGGGTACATTTCCCATTCTGTGCTGCACCATGATCTCCATTCAAAACATCTGAAGTTTCAAAACCTTGATCATATGGTCCCAACTATATGAATTTAGAAGTTTTGAAACTTCGATAATCTGATAGGGATCCCTCAGAAAATACTATGAGCTGTTACAGAAATAATTTCCAGAACCTTCACCTACTTTTTCAGTTTTGTCAGCTTTGGAGGATGTGTGTTACTGCTTGCAATTTTCCTGACAGTCAGCTAGCTGCCCATAAAATGGCAAATAGGATGTATAAGGTTCCTTGGTCTTGGAAGTTTTTATACACTCTTCCCAAACCTGACCCAGCAGCTATAGCTTTAGTTAATCCTACTGCTGCTAAACATCTTGTTAAATTCAATAATACTCTTTCAGATAAGGATGTGAATATTATTGATAAGTATTGGGGAAAAAGTGTATACTTCTGCAGCTTTGAGTTTAGGAATTTTGAATTGTCAGGCTCATATGTTAAGGTAGTTTTGACTAACTGTGAAAATGTGATGAATGTTTTGTCTGTAGTTTCTTCTTGTGCGTTAATTCTGCTTTATATAACTTAGTTTGTTCTGTTGTATATGTCACTACTAATTGTTTGCAGTGAGTGTGAGTATGATTTAGTTGATACTTCTTCAAGGGCTTTGGCCACTGACCGTGATGAGGAGGTTTACCTGTCTGCATTCTCAGAATCTCCCAGATGATGTCAAAAATGAGACATTTTGGCCCTCTGCAGAAGAAAAAATTACCGGCACTGAAAAATACCCATAATCTGCATTACAGTGTTTATTTTTATTTATATGGCAGCCAACAGGAAGCACAGCAACCTTAAGCTGGAGCAATGACATAACATACCAAGACCATGGTACTTCAAACAGTGCTGAAAGAGCGGAATAAAATGAGAATACATATTAGTTTATTGAAGATATTTAATGCACTTTGATAATAAAAAAGTGAATTTGATTAAGTCTGTGCACCAAAGGTTTAATGTAACTAATGTAATACAACTACAACTTCCTGGATGCTGTGATCACCCATACAACAGCTTCCATGAATATGCAGACTCTGCCCAGAAGGCACTGCCTCGGACAAGCACCTGAATAAAAAAATGCAGACTTTGCCAAGAAGGTAATTCCCCAAGTTCTATATCATCTAAGTAAAAACATAAAAGGAAGATTCTGCACAGATGGTACAAGTAGAAATTCTCAGTAGTTACAAAAAAAAAAAAAAAAAAAGAATAGAAACATCAATGTGCTGTGCAAATGCTTACAGGCTTAACACATTCATAGTGATTTTGGCCCGTCCCCATATGCCCAGAGGGTGTAATTTTAAGGAAGAATTAAATAGACTTGAGAGTAGAATAACTTTGAATTGTAGGACGTTATATTCTAGGGGTATGAACTTAAATGTTAATTTAGTAGTGTAATGCTTGTATGTTTAGGTATTTATTTATTTATTTAACATTTGTTTACCGGGAAAGTCTGACTTGGAATGAAGCCAATTTTCCTTGGAGGCCCGAGGAGAAATTTATTTGTATTAATACTTGTATTTAACGGTATTTATAAAAATTGAACTTTAAATAAGGGATTGCATCTTTAAATAATTAATTGTTTAACTGGGTGATATTACACTGGGTTTGTATAAATCTGAACACAACACAATGGTTAATTATTCCCAGAAGAAAGATGAGGTACCAGGATCGATTAAAAGTGTGGTTCATATGGTCTGTGCATTGTGGCTGTTTTCCTTTTGTTATTTTCTGTTTGTTAGTTGTTTGAACATTTGGGTGTTCATTATGTCGCTGGATTCATCCTCAGCTATACCTGGAGTCTTTCAAGAGTTTACAATCTAGGATATGGTTCTGTTTTTGGATATTCTGCGAGATAGGGAATCAAAGTTAACATCTAAGGACTCATTGTTGCTGACGAATGAAGGCAATCTTAGCAAGACATTAGAAAAAATGGAGTGGTTAATGCTAAAAGAGGTGACTGCTTTTTTTTATGATATTAAGTTACTTGAAAAGTATATTTCCTTAAATATCACACCAAGGGGTTTCTGAGTGGATTGCTTACCCACTGGTGATTTTGGAGAAGAAGAAATGGATCTACTAGAAGAATGGAAAACTATCTTTAAACTGCACTTTAATGTGGCTTTGGATCTTAGTTAAACATAGCCTGAGACTGCATGATAGGCTACAGAAGGAAATTACTGACTTACAGGATGCCTTAGTACAGGGGGCATCGGACAGCAGCTACCTTGATAAAATGAATGAAGTAAAAGAAAAGTGCAGAAAGCTGAGTCAGATGTCCTGGACAGAAAAAAGAAAAAGCTGAATAGGGACATCAAAGACTTTGAAAATAATTTGGTGTATGTTTGGCAGTGGAAGCCATGTCTAGGGCGAGGAACAAACTGTTCCAGGGAAATGCGTGAACCATTTGTGTCATCACTTGACACGTCTTTGAGCAATAATATTGTGTCATTTGAGGATGTTCAGTTAGGTGAGCTTGAGAATTCTTCGGAGAACATGAGTTTATCAAGTGGAGCCCCATTTCAGAATTGGTGTGGATGGGGATGGGGAGGCCAGGGCGAAGGCAAGCAATATTAAACTTAGACTTAAATCCTGTTGCCTGCTCATCCAGTGTTGATAGAAATTTGTTTTTGGAAGCAGACAGCCAATGTCAGTTGAATATTTCCTCCAGTGCATTTCATATTATTAACTTACCCAATTTAGTGATTTCTGACGAGGCAAAAAATGTGTTGTTGAAGGGAGCAAGCTTTGTTCCTACTACAGTGCCTTCACTGGCTGACATTTTGTTGGATGTTAAAAAGTTTTGCCATAAATTGCATTTGAACATAAATTTTTGGGCAAAGTTCGCTGTGAATCAATCTAATGCACAGAATGTGGATGTACTGGAAGACAGTGATGGACTTTCGAATATTTCTTTACATGAGACTGAAGTGTTTCATGAATTATTATTTGGGGATGAAGAGGTGGGGGATGGGTTCAAAATGTTCAAAATATTGAAGATGATATGAGTGGGAGATGTGAAAAATGTCAATAAAAATGTTGAAAAAAATGATATTGCAGATATTGAATATGTTTTAAATATTGTTGAAAACAATTTGGTAAATATTGGGGAAACTGTCACAGATTGTTCTGGTGCACTGTGAAATGAAGGGGATTTCTTCACAGGTTATGGGAGACTGACTGTTCATAGATTACCTTGTACAAGCCATTTTATGCCATCCAAGGTTTTGTTTGCTATATGTTTATTTGAGAATGTTTTGTGTAAGAAAGTAGAACATGAATTTTTTTAAGTTTCTATGTTCAAGGAAAAATTATAATTTAACTGGAGTAGAATGGATGAATTTACAGCAATTATGTGGAAACATGAATAATTATGTCTTCAGACAAGCAGACAAAGGGCGAAACTGGGTTATTTTGTGTAAAGCAAAATATTGTGAAATGGTGAAAAAGCTTTTATGTAATACTGACAAATATGTAAAATTGACCAAGAATCCTGTTAAAGTATTTAACGCTGAATTATATGAGCTTTTGAAAAGAGGTGAAAGATTAGGTTTTTTGGGGGATAGAGATGTGAGAAAATTGTATATTGCTGTACCCAAAGACCCTAGCTTTTATGTGATCCTAAAGATACATAAAAGTTTGTCAAACCCACCTGGTAGACTGATAGTTTTTGATGTAGTTTTTGATGTAGATTCATACCTGCAAAATGTGGGGACTTTCTTGGATTATCAATTTAAAAAAAATTTGCAGAAAGTACCAGCACATATAAAAAATACGGCAGAGTTATGTAGCTATCTTAGGAATATTCACTGGCAGGAAGATTACTATTGGGCTACCATGGATGTTAACTTATTATATACCAATATTGAGTTAAAATGGGGGTTGGAGGCAATGAATATGATGATGGGGAAAGGGCCATGGACTTTGTTTTTGGTATCCCTTTTGGAGTTTTGTCTTACTCATAATTATTTTTGCTGGGAAAAAGAGGTTTTTTTACACCTTATGCCCCCACTTATGCAATTATATATATTGGTGAGTTTGAAAGGCAAGTTGTATATCCAACAACCTTTTTTGGGGAAAGAGTGGTTTGCTTTAAAAGGTTTATTGATGATTTGTTTTTATTTGTAAAGGTAACAAGGAACAATTTCAGGAATTTATTGCTGAGTTAAATAGGAATTCACATGGGCTGAAATTCACTTATGAGTTGGGCTCCAAATCCACTGCATTTTTGGATATGGAATTTTACGTGGGGGAAGACATGACCATCCAACACAGACCTTTTAGAAAGGCAGCTGCTGTTAATAATTTCCTTCATGCCAGACGCATGCTACCCCCCCCCCCCCCATTTGATTAGGTCACTTCCATATGGTGAGTTCAGGAGAATTTACCATAATATCTCAGAAGAAAGTTTGAGGAAAGAAAATTTGGATGAGGTGAATAATAGATTATTGGTTCGAGGTTATTCATGTGATCTATTAAATGATGCTAGGAAGAAAGGTTTGCAAATGCAGGGGGGAACAAAACATTTTGTGGGAGAAAGTGTACTAGGTTAGATATCACAACTCATGAAAGAGTGGAGAAAAATGATGAAAGATTGTTTTTTTTGTGACAAGATTTTCTCCTTTTTCTGAGATATTGGAAAGACTGGCTAAGGACCTGTGGCATGTGGTGTGCCAGGATGCCATGGTGGGTAGGTTCTTCCCCAGGCCTTTTCTTATGGGAAATGTAGCAATTTGAAGGAATTGTTGAGTTCAAATTCTGGAGCTATGATTAAGGGGGTTAGGGTGGAGGCTATGGCATGTGGAAGTTGCAAGGCTTGTACCAAGATGAGAAATTTGACAGAAGTAAAAATAAATGGCAGAAAATATGTAGCAGTGGAAAGATTCAATTGTGAATCTTACGGTGTGGTATATGTGATTGGGTGTGGGTGTCAGAATATTAAGTGGTATATAGGTCAAACTAAACGTAATGTTAAACGTAGGATTATGGAGCACTTGGGTGATATAAGAATGCGCAATATAAATAGTCCTGTTGCGGAACATTTTTCTGTACCACATGGGAGTTCTAGTGATAGTTTCTTTTTTCGTTTTTTGGCCCATCCTCATATGCCCAGAGGGGGTCATTTTAAGAAAGAATTAAATAGACTTGAGACTAGAATGATTTTGAATTATAGGACATTATATCCTAGGGGTATGAACTTAGATGTTAACTTAGTAGTGTAATGTTTGTATGCTTAGATAATTATTTGTATTAATACTCATATTTACTGGTATTTATAAAATTGAACTTTAAATAAGGGGTTGTGTCTTTAAATGATTAATTGTTTGATTGGGTGATATTACACTGGGTTTGTATAAATTCGACCCCAACAGAATGGTTAATTATTCCCAGAAGGCGAATAGCTGAGGTACCAGACTCAATTAAAAGTGTGGTTTATATGGTCTATGCATTGTGGCTGTTTATTTTTGTTATTTTCTCTTTAAGTTGGTTGTTCGAATTTTTTGGTGTTCAAGAAGGTAATTCCTCAAATTCCACAGCATCTAAGTAAAGACACAAAAGGAAGACTCTGCACAGATGGTACAAGTGGAAATTCTTTAGTAGTTACAAAAAAAACCCCCATCAATGTGCTGTGCAAGATCTTACAGGCTTAACACATTCATAGTATTCCCCCTAGATTCCCCCTATTAACACAAAGTGGTGGGATAGCATTACAGTCTAGTTATACAATGGCATTATTTAGAAAATAATTTATTTTTTAAGTAATTTCATTGTGTAACAGCAATAATCCATTTGTGTGGGGGTGGTGGTGGTGGGTTAACATAGGATTTATCACAGTAGGCTTTGTTTAATCATTCTGGTTTCACCCTCATGATCAAATCATACCAACCATGGGTAAATCCTGCATTTTCCATACCCAGTAATGGATTATTGCTAAAGTACCTTTTAGAGCAAAACAGTACGGTTAGCAAATGAGCTTAATAATAAAATTATTAACTAATAAATGCAAAGAGGTTAGCACGGACCTGATACTACATTTTCAGGGTTTGATTTGTGAAGCCATTAATATGATGTTTTATAGTTAATGGTTATTTCTTACAAAGATGGGCTTTATATTACAGGCATATATTATATGCATAATCATCCACTGTGCAGAATAGCTGGTCTCACTTCTTGTTTACAAAATAGGCAAAGCAAAACAATGTCTTTCAGCTTTTCCCAGTTAGAGGTCGCCACAGTGGATCAGCAGTTCGCAGACTGACTGGCAGTGGAATTTTTACGGTGTCGAGTTGCCAGCACAGCACTCACCCTTCACAGAAGGCATTCACCCATGCACCTTTCTGCATGTCTTTAAAACTCACTCGACTATAGGGAGGACATGCAGACTCCACACAGAAGGCGCTCCAGATGAGAATTGAACCAGTGAACTTCTTACTGTGAGGCAACAAAACACCTGCACTTTCTATTTACAAGATATGTAATAAAATAGGAAATGGATCAGCCAGAATATGTCACTGGCTGTCTCAGTACAGGTTATAGTGAGAAGACTTAAACACAGGAACATTAAAGTAGACATGCACTTTTATAACCTCACCACCAGTGTTAAGTTCTATTTTCATGCTAAAAAAAGAGAAATCATCCAGTCAGCCTAAAGTAGGTCTCTGCTAATTGATATTGTACTTTTATCATTTGCATCAACACAACACTCCAGTGTGTTCTACAGCAACTTGTTTAAAGAATTTAACTCTGATTTATCTGACTATTTTTAGTACTGCAATGTTTCATTAGCAATAAATAAAACAGCTATTGTTTATGTAGAACTGTCCTTGTAATGCTATGTTTATACAGGTCTTTAAATCCTAACTCTATTTACTTTGCAGAGTGTGGGCATTTTTTTCAAGATCTAGGAAGGGCAACCATATGAGGAACAAACAGATGTTAGTGGTTTGACAGAAACTCAATAAATCATGTTACAGATAAATGTAACAGGTAATGTAGTCTCTTTCATGTATAATTTAGCTAATCTTACTTTGGTCTGGGACTCCATTAATAGACATTTTCAAAGCTGGTGCTGTTCCTTAAATATATCAAAATGTTAATTCTGCCTAAATGATATGTGTAATGTGCAGGTATATGTATATTTAAGTTATAGAAGTATCAATGCATTTCATTGCAAAATTACCAAAACTCTTTATATTCATTAAAACAAGTCCATAAATATGTAAATAGCACTCACTGAAAGTTGGGATATCCTGTATACTGGCATATGTAAAAGGGATGATTAGAAAAAAAACATAGGGACATCTATCACTACAATGTTCTTTTAAGAAACTATAGTAAAGTAAGAGGGGCAAGTCATTTAATCAGTTTAACTTTCATCAATGTCACTCATGTCAGAGCAGAAACAATGAGGTCCACTGCTAGTAAATATAGCTGTTTTGCTGTTATTTATTTTTTTCTAAGTCTTTTTTCCTCCCCTCTGCCTGCTGACCACCAAGCCTTCCTTGTGGTGTAGGGTCACCCTACAGATCTACCAGATCAAGATCCTGTATGGGGGGGGCATCATCTGGGTAGACATCAGGGAATGCTTCTGCTCCTGCAGGCATCCAGTGATCGAGAGCTTCTTTGTGTTATGGCCCTAGCTCCACCTCCTGCTAGTGTTGCATACACCTGCAGCTCTACGGGCTTGCTTAATGCTACCGATTCTATGCATGTGGATTCCCTCTCACATGAAGCAATGGTGTTATAGCATCAATGGATACGGTAACTACAGTGCACTCTTGTCCTGAACTGGTTCCTGCTTTAGGGGCAGTGAGATCTTCACCTCATGTCACCATAATGACAGGTAAAGGCAGCTGGGAACCACCTCCTTCTTTTCTTTTATTAGGCCCCATCCATCCTTCCTGCCAGCACTGTCAGTCTCCCAAGCTGCTCAGGAACCCTGAATCATGTAGGTGATAGTCAGGGCTTTAGCCCTTTCACTGTTGAGCTGGCTTTTTTTCTGTTAGATTTTAGTATCAGTCTGGTGTAACACACATTTGTACGTTGTTGAAGTAGAGATGAGGCAGTGCAGAGACTGATGTGGAGTTTTACGTCTGTGAACTGGAGCTGCAGTTCCAAGATATTGTAACTAGCAACAGAATCCTGGAGCATGGGTGCAGGACTTCTCTCATCTTTGCCCTTTCTTCATGGTTGCAGAACCAGAACATTACTATACTTAAGTCAGAGTGTAGGACATGCAGACTGTTTGTCGCCTTGCAAAAATACTCCGCATTGTGTTTGCTTCATTGTTTGTGGTATATTGAGTCTAATGCAGCCATGTAGGCATTTGTGGAAATAATGCCTACATGGCTGCAATGTTCTAACATGGCTCCAAAGCATGTATATCGCAAAACAGTTGAGTTTTAATTTATACCTTAAAAGTGGAAACAGAATGGCACTGTCTTATTCCCCAAAGTATAGAATTCATAAGTGCCAGATTAGCAAAATTAAAAGAACATCTGAAGTAACCATTGCAATTGCTGGTATTTTAAGAAATTCCTTAACTACTGAAGCTTGACTGATGTAATAGATGGTACAGAGAACCCAATTCACACTAATAGACAGACCCTCAGTGTGCAGGGATTTTGTTATTATTAGAACTTTAGAAGTAATCTGCTACTAAACTAGCAAGTAGTGTAGCTCCCCTAAAGCATAAAAAATGGGTTGTTATTATTACATATATCAGGCATTCTGAAGTGTTGTCATAGTAATCTTGGTGGACTGATGCAAGGGCATTGATAAAGGTGTGGAAGTCCTGCTGAGGAATTACAGGTAATCAAAATAAATGTTTCTTAATATGGCAAAAAGCCTTCCCAAGGACATCCTATTCACTGGCCTAAAGAGACCCGTTGACTAGGCCAGTCGCTCCCTCATACTCATATAGATGGTAAGCAGCCTATTTTACAGATTATAACTATTATATGTCAAATAAACATACTCTAATCCATCATCAATGGAATGCAGTTTTAAGCCTCCCCCTGTCCTCCTGGAATTGCCTAATAGGCCTCATTTTCTTTTTCTTTATTTTTTTCTTTATTTAACAACAGTAGTCTGAGCATTCTGTCTCACTAAAAGGATTCTGTATGCTGATGGCCTTCTGGTTATAAAAGGAGCGTGCACCCAGAAGAAATGCAGAACATTTTACAGACTTTAATAAAACCTCTTCATTCCATTATAATCATTTACAAACTAGTATATCTAAAATATTACCCGATGCCCCACAAAAGGCTGACTTCCTGTGTACCCATCATCATTAGTGACTGTTGTAAAAACAGTATTACCCCTGTAAATAGTAACAAATAAGTAAGGCTTATCTTCAATCTGTTTCTTACTTTGCACACATATGTTAAAGCTGGTGCTAGAACGGTTTTTGCACAACTCATTCATATAAAATTGCTAGGCTTCTAACACCCAACACCCATACTTCAGTTACTAAAAGTATCTTAATACCTGACTATGAAGATATTTTACCTGCAGTTACCCCAGGTAACTTTCTAAATGCTCTTACCTTACAAAACAGTTTTATAAACTCCATAAACGTATTACTTTGGCTGTTTCTAGGACCCATCACTGCACCCTCTTAAAATGCATTAACACCTTACCAGTTGCCAAGAAGGCAATCTTGCTTTGCTGTTTGCAGTCTGCAAAGTACTTCAGTTTAACTTCTGCCTTCCCCTTGCCAGTAAAATATCTTCTGTAACATCACAATATCTACTTAGATTTCAAAATGTGTCTAGCCAAATGCTGCAAATGCACCCTCTCTGCTTCTCAGTCATAGAGCAAGTCTCCTCCACACTTGCCCCTTCTATTTGAAGCACTGTTCCTTCTGTCATTTAGTTCTTCCCTCCCTTTCAATGTTCTCACTAAGGGAAAAACCTCCTATAATCTATGGGAAACTGAACTAGGCCATGTTGTACTGCTTTTCCAGATGTTTGTTTTTTTCTCATTGTAACTTTCTTTTAATCTTTTAATATACTACCCATTTAATAAACTACAATACATATATATCCTTTTATTTTCTATCCCATTTAAAGTATTATACATAATTTATATAACTTTTATTATATCTGCCTCTGCCAAACGTCATGGCTGAATGCGTTCTCTTATGCCAGTTCATTTGGTAATCAAATGAAAGTAAATAAATAAATTGCATTTTCCAAAAGATTATTTCCTTGCCCTAGTCTAAAGGAAAGAGAAAGTACAAGGTGCAACTGCACAAAAGTAGTAATTCACACTGAAAATCCTCACACTGTCGTGTACAATAAGAACACCCATCCTAAGTGATACTGAGAACATTTCTGAATCTTTTGGTATCTCATGGGACAGGACAGAAGATGTGATGAATTAATACCATGTTAAGTATTTGCAAAAATTCAGATAACTGAGTAATATACCCAGTAATGAACAGATATTATTTAGATAGTTCAATAGGGTCTCATATACATGCCTACATACGTAATTTAGAAAAATGCACACTGGCCCCTTCATTTTCCAGTCCCAGTCTTCTACCCCTAGCTGCTAATATATTAAAACAATAATTATGACTGGGGCAGTAAAAATGTACCCACACAGCCCATACTCTGCATTACTGAAATGGCTGCTTTTGGTAGCATTGTGAGACTAGATTGGGCATGAAGAGTACACATGTGATATGTGTATGTGTGTGTGTGTGTGTGTGTGTGTGTGTGTGTGTGTGTGTGTGTGTGTGTGTGTGTGTGTGTGTGTGTGTGTATTTATATATATATAAAATATATATATTTGTGTGTGTGTTTGTGTGTGTATGTATATATATATATATATATATATATATATATATATATATATATATATATAGACTCCCTTCAAAACAACCAATCACCATAACATTGACTCTCGTAACAGCAAGATGACGTTGCCGAAAATTCAAATGAACGTACTCTAGGAAGGTGGAATGGGTATATCACCTCCAGGAAACTAACCACTAGGCCACCAAGGTGAACTTTTCCCTTTTCACCACTGTACTGTGATCTCGGAGTTGGTATACTTAATTATGGGGGTGAAGTTCCCCACTTTGGTGGGTATAATTTGCTTCAGTTTGTGCTTTCATTCCGGGAGTTCTGTCATTTAAATTCTCAGCAACGTCATCTCACTGTTATGCGAGTCAACATTATGATAATTTGAGGCTTGAAAGTAGATCTATATAAACTGTGCCTGAAGGGATTATTAAATGTGTCACATCTGGGTGGAGATTAGCAAACTTCAGTGGTGGACTAAGCTCCTAAGTTCTTCCTTTTCCAGTCTATAATGAAGCAATCAGTGCAAAAGGAGTGTATGTCATATGTTTTTTGCATTTTTCCAGACAACACAACACATCTACTTATACTAACAGCCTCTACTAAAAACTCCACAATTACTAAACACTAAGAAACAAACTATGTACCCTTATCACACACTCCCCCAAAAATGAACACCACTGACTAACACTAAAAAAAGGCAAAGTGGCTCATGGTTATCCAAAAGGCAGATATGTTCCTGGGTTCTCAACTGTTCAAACTCCTACATAAACATACTCTTCCTATTTAATATCAAGACTAATAAGACACTCCCCCACATGCAACCTAAGTAACTTGAACTACATAGTCCCCACAATTCCCACAATCCAAACTACATATCTCTGACCATGCATTCTCAGTCCTCTGTACTTCTCTCTCCTCTCCACTAGTCAAAGACCTATTCTTCCCAATCACCTGAAATTAAAGAGTCATCCTCTTTGTCACAAAAGGAAATACTGCAAGCCCAGCTATGTGGAATTTTGTAAATAGTTATATGTCATTTGTGAATATCAGCAGGATGCAATTGCATTACTGAAATGGCTGCTCTTGCTAGCATTGTGAGACTAGATTGGGCAGGAAGAGTACACCTGTGATATGTGTGTGTGTGTGTGTGTGTGTGTGTGTGTGTGTGTGTGTGTGTGTGTGTGTATATATATATATATATATATATATATATATATATATATATATCTATATATAAAATATATATATTTTGTGTGTGTGTGTGTGTGTGTATATATATATATATATATATATATATATATATATATATGGACCCCCTTCAAAACAACAAATCACCATAACTCCTGAATATCATCAGGATGCAATTGCTTGTGTTACCACTATATTAGAACTGTATGTTATCTGTATATCAAGCTGCTGGTACAGAAGTGTGTGCATAAAGTACTGAGCTTAAGGATGTGCCCACAGTGTACCCTAATGGAAAAGAACGGAAATGCATATAAACTGTTGTACCTGTGTAAATGTATATGTTTTAACAGTGGGAACTAGAACATAGAGGGTTAACTTGCAAAACTTCAAGAAAATAGTGAAATTAAATTGTTTTATAATTATGCTATAAACGTTAGCTTCAATGCAGCAAGGAGACAAGATGTCTAGAACTAGGGTGCCTTCTGCATTGCATTGTAAGTGTTTTATTGGTTTATGTCTTCTAGCAACTGCAAACATCTGAAGGCTATATATTTTCACAGGGAGATGCTAGATGCTGCATCAGTGGGGGTTGTTTGTGAGTCTGGGAACTGAAATCAGGTGACAGAAAGTTATGTCATGCTGCAAGTATCCCAGCAGCAATGTTTGAAATATTAATTTAAGAACTCTCTGAGAGACAGAGAGGGGGCATTTTGTGTTTTGTCTTTGACCTGGAAACATCCACTCACCACTACTGCCTGCTTGTTGTTCTGTAAGTAAGTTTTTAGGGCATAGTAACTCTTAGATTCAGATAAGAATATATTAAAGTATAGCTTATATGTTTTCTTTAGTTATTTGAGACTGTCCTGCAATGTTGTCTTAAATATTTCCTGTGATTTTGAACTATGATGTAACTGACTACTTACTAAGTATTGTCTTGTTCCTTTATTATGTATTATTAAATATATTTAAACCTATCAAAACAAAAAACAAGCCCGAACAGCTGTAGAGTTGTCACACTAATGTTATGATCTGGGGTATAAATTTGCATTATTGTTTGAAGGGATGGACAGTAATTAGGGTTGTTGAGTAGTTTGTGGGTAAGAGTAAGCTGGGTAAATTGTAGGTGATGTGGGAAGTCAAGCCAGTTTATAGATTTAATGGCCAAGCAGTGGTGTGTGAGAGTTGGCATATTAGAGACAAACTTAGCTATCTTATAGTAGCATGATTGTAGTTTCTTTGCAAGAGGGTCATTGAGGGGCTCTGCCTAACATGGATTGGAATTTTGTTCCAGAGTGAGGGGAGCCTCTGGGATATGAATCTGTCCCTCCAGCATGTCTGATTTATTTCTGTGCTGAGGGTTAAGTCCCTGGAGCGTGTAGCTCTAAGGGATTTGGATTTCCTGAGGTGGAGCATGTCCATTAATTTTGAGTTGGATATGGCTTTATATGTCAGGCACAGATCGCCTCTGAGTAAGTTTGTAAGCAACTGAGTAGAGCTGCCAAGTTCTTTAGCATTCTGTAGGGCAATTTTAAGTTCAGTTGATCCTCTTGGTGAGGTACTTTGGGGTCTTTCCAGTTGCTGCAGGTGTCAGGTAAAGTACATCCCAAATGGGGCATTATATTCAATTATGGGCCTGATGAGTGATGAGTAGAGGGGCACAATGACCTCTCTTGATCTAGATGTGAACCCCTTCGTGATAAGGTAGGCTATATAGAAGGTCTTTCTAACCACTTTGGCAACGTGATTGTCAAAGGAGAGATTGCTATCTACTTGGGTCCCCAAATCCCTAATTACTTCTTCCGTACTTAATGATTACCACCTATGTGGTAATTTGTCAGCACTTTGTTTTTCCCAAAGGGGATGACTATGCACTTTTTGGCATTTAGCTTTAGGCCATGGCTCTGGCACCAGTTATCCATCTCTGTGAGACCCTTTTGGAGGATGCTTGTGTAAGTCACCGAGTCGATTATGGCACACACTTTGCAGTCATCTGCGAACTTGGTCAGCCATAGTCCTCCCGTGTTAGCCTGTACCTCAGAGAAATATATACCAAACAAGAGAGGTCCCAGGACTGAGCCTTGTGGGACGCCACTTGTAACTGGTTTAGAGTCTGACATGGCACCTGCAATTCTGACCATGTGGGTTCTATCCCTGAGTCAGTTTGCAACCCATCTTGTGACATGGGGGTTGATATTTAAGTTGGTGAGCTTATTTATGATGCCCGAGTGGGGTATTGTGTCGAAGGCTTTTGCGAGGTCCAGGTAGGCTGTGTGGACTACCTTCCCTTCAGCTATGGCCTTGGTGAGTGTTTCAAAGAAGTCGAGCAAGTTCAAGAGGCAAGATCTGCCCTTAACAAAACCGAATTGGGTAGGATCCAGTGTTTGGAGGTTCCCAATGTCTTTGTTTATGTGTTCCATGATGATATGCTCCATAGCTTTGCAGACCAGGCTAGTCAGGCTTATAGGGCGATAGTTTCTGGGGTCCGTTGTGGCACCACCTTTGTGGAGTGGGACCACTGTTGCTGTACGCCATTCCTTGGGTACATATCCTGAAGCGCTTTTCGCCTGCAAAGTTGCAAACTTCATCAGAAGTAAAAAACTCAACAATAAGCTTTCTTTAGTCACTTGATCCAAAAAAATATGCAGGACAATTAATTAATTAATTAATTAATTAATTAATTAATTAATTAATTACTTAAAAAGACATTACCAAGACTACAAATAGAGTGCTAATATATGTATAGCAAACATTTAATTTGTATAAGTACCATAATATAAATACAAACAACGGTACTATTAAAAACTTTATACATAGTCCAGACTTTTTATGTGCTTAAACATTGTATCAGACATTTAAACAAACTTTTACCTCTGTAAACTCTTGAGTTTAAGAATGCTACTTATAGAGCTTGCATCATTTAAACCAGGAACATTACATGCATCAAGTTTGATCTGCCACTTTAATTCCAATTATTCAAGTTTGAGAGGGAAATGACCCATCTAATATCATGCTTAACACTATCAATGGCTAAAAATTTAAAGTTATGATTCACATTTAAGTGAATATGTTTTGCTAGTGCATTATCAAGCTTATTCCGACTGATAGCATACAAATGTTCATACATTCTGTCATGGAGTCTACGCTCCGTTTTCCCCACATAAAATGCAGGACAGTGTGTACATCTTGCTAAGCAGACTATAAATCTAGAATTGCAATTAAACCTTGATTTTAATCTATACTTATAACTATTGACAGTAAATGAATTAATCACATCGACATGTCTACAGCAATTGCAATTCTCACATTTATTCATACCTTCTATTCTGGTGGGTTTAGAATGCTGTTTTTCTAATAAATCTTTAAGATTTCTGCCATGTTTAAATACTATGTTTGGGGAGTTACCAAGTTTAACAAACAATGCAAAAACAGTTTCTTTAAAATCATACATTCCTCATGGAAATCTTCATCCTGAGAAATGATACGAGAAGCCCTAACCAGTTGGCCTTTTATGACTGACCTTTTCTGATGAAAAGGGTGACAGCTAGAGAAATGAAGAAAAGAATTGGAGTAAGTGTTTTTCCTAAAAATTTTTGCAGTATAACAATTCAATGCTCTATTTTTAGAAAGCCAAATGTCTAAGTATGATATAGCATCAGTACTAAAAAAAATGTTTTTGCATCGTGGGTACCCAGAATCCTTGTTGGATACCCTAATAGAAGACGTAAATTATAAAAGAGCAAACTTTACTTTTAAGCCCATTTTGGTCATTAAATGGTCTTTTAGTGATAGTTTAGGGGTTTTAGACACATCAGTGTCACTAATTCAAAGTGAAACAGTGCCACTTAATACTCAATCACTACATTGTAGTTTTATAACTACATTTAGTGCACAAAGCAGTTTTTGTGTTAAAATAGTAAAGAAAAACTGGAAACTGTTTAGATGTAATCAGACATTGTTTGTTAAACTTGGTAACTCCCCAAACATAGTATTTAAATGTGGCAGAAATCTTAAAGATTTATTAGAAAAACAGCATTCTAAATCCCCCAGTGAATTTCCTATCTCCCATCCAATTGTCAAGGTTCCTTTTGAAGAGGGCCAAGGAGGAGCTCTGCTTGATATGTATGGGCAGTCCATTCCAGAGTATGGGGAGTCTCTAGGTCTGGAACCTATCCCTCCAGCATATTTTGTTCATTGTGATGACAAGGTGTAGGTCCCTGGAGCTTGTGGCTCTGAAGGAGTGGGATTTCTTTAAGTGGACAGCTCAGGGTTTGACATGGCCTTGTATGTTAAGCAGAGATCTCCTCTGAGTAGACAATATGCCACAGAGTATAGCTGGAGTTTTTTTAGACAGTCAGCATAGGGCATCTATTTATATAGATTTATGCTATTTGTTGGGGAGTGGTGGCTGAGAGTTTGTCAATTAATATTTGTGTCACCTGGTTTCATTTGTTAAATTGAGGGTTGTCCAGGACAGTAGATCTTCTAGGGTAGATATATTTTGACCTGGGGGAATACAGAGTGTGGCAATACATATTTGTTTTCTACTGTTGATGTGTAGGTTAGCCAGTAATAGCTCAATATTGCCAAATATTGGTAAGGGTTTGTCAAAGGGAGTTATAGTCAAGGTGTTATGATGAATTAGAGCAACACCACCACCCTTTTTATGGGACCTGTCATTTCTAAGGATGTTATATCCTGGTGTGATATTTCGGTGTTTGATATATGCTGTTTTAGCCAGGTCTCTGTGATTGCCACAATATCTGGAGAGTATTGTGAGAGCCAGGCATGGAATTCAGTGGTTTTGTTACATATACTGTATACATTGATAGTTATTATACAAAGGTTTTAGTAGTAGAATGGGAGTTATGGGCTGAATGGGTATGAGATCTGGGGTTAGGGTGAATATCACCACATAGTAAGAGGGCCTGATACCGATGTCTAAGGAAGATTAGTTGTTTACTATGAGATAGAGTGGAAAGTTACTTTTAGTTTAATAGTGTGGATGAAGTCTTACTTTAATTAGTTGGTATAATTATTGAATAAGGAAAGAGAGATATTTGAAAATCTGTTCTTGGTAGGGAGGAGTGTAATAGGGAAAGTAGGAGATACAATTCTGGAGGAGTGGAGGAAATTTGGAAAGCAGATAGTTTGACACAGACACAAATATTGCTTGAGGATGGTAATAGTAAGGCAGAGTTTTAGAGAGTACATCATTATATGTGTCTTAATTGGGTTACAGTGATGGGAGGGTCCCTAAAGCGATGCAGGT
>NC_056751.1:166268553-166273553 GCF_019279795.1 Protopterus annectens | reverse complement strand
ACCCCCTTATGCTATCTCCCAGGGAGACACACACACACACACACACACACACACACACACACACACACACACACACACACACACACATGCAACATTTCACATAAACTCACTCAAACATTTCCCAACCCTACCTTATACTTACCTCTTCCACGAAGAGTGAACATGGCCATTTGCCTGCGTTAAGTAGTGTGACGTGGTAGGTGTAGCTGTGTTGATCTACACAGCTGAGTGAGTCCATCAATCACTTAGCATGGAGATGCCTTCAAGGAAGTAGCCCTGGGAGGACAAAGCACATGGCAGCTAATTAACACATGCTACTCCAGAAATCTGCCTTACTTGACTGTAGCACGGCCTGATGTGGTGTTGTCCATCACTGTGCTGGAACACTGTCTCTGAATTCTAAAACATTAACCTGAGGTGTACACTTAGTGTACTCTTCATGGTAACCTTCATGAATTGCCTTCAGTACTTACATAACACATGAACAGCTAAAACAAACAGCAATGCATAGCACCCTGCTACAAGGAAAAGAAAAATGCAAACAACAACATTAAATCATTACTCTATAAGTACATGAAAGAAATTTATAATTCACAACAAAATAAAATAATAAAAATATTCAAAGGAAAGACCAGAGATGTAAAGCAGGAAAATGTATAAACAATACAAAATTGCAAAATAACTTAAGGAATCAAAATACAAATAATTAACAAAAGGAATCAGTAAACAAACCTGCAGGAAAAAGGTACACAAGACAATAACTTCCTTTTGAAATTCCAAGAACCATATTTGTTACCATCAAAATACTGTCACTGTAAGTGCTAAGCCATGAACAGAAACTAAGAACAAGAGTCATGGGGGGCCAGAAAACAAAGGACGTCCTTGTTAGATGTCTGAAGAATGAAGCCACCATAGAAGCGAGTCTTTGCACTCTCTTGAAAGTTTGATTGAATAGCTTAGAGGATGGTGGTATAAAAACCATTGGACTGCTAATATCAATTGCAGAATTCTCATGTGTAGTCTTGCTGTAGGTAAGAGGGTAATTATGGCAGCCATAGACTCCAATGCTCTGAGAACTAATTTTGCTGGTGGATTCAGTATTGACAGAATTTGTCTGATATATAGTCTTAGAGTGGAAATTCTGTCTGGAGGGAGGAAGGCCAGAGTTTTGGATGTTTCTAAGTGCACTCCTATGAAGATTGTTACTTGAACCGGGTCAAATTGCGATTTCGAAGTGTTGATGGTTATGCCTAAGATAGAGTGGCTAGTTGTAACAAATAATCCTTGGTTTGGGTGAATAGAAGCCTGGCTGGAGTGGTATGGAGCCAATCATCCAGGTAAGGAAACAAGTGCAATCCCTGCAGTCTCAAGTGAACTGAGACTACCACCATGCATTTGGTGAACATCCTGGGGGCTGTGGTTAGACCAAAGGAGGACTCTGAATTGGAAGTGATTAGCTCCCAGCCTGAAGCGGAGATACCTTCTGGAGCATCTGTTCATTTTGATATGATAGTAAGTGCCCTTCAGGTCTATCTAGCACATCCAGTCATCCATTTGCAATAGAGGTAGAATGGACTGGAGGGTTGACCATCTTGAATTTTGAGTTTTTTACTGACTTGTCAGAGATGTCAGGTCCAATATTGGCCTTAGATCCCCTCTCTTGTTTGGTACTAAAAAAAATCTTGATTAAATTCCTGATCTGGTCTGATTTGGGGGGACCTTCTGAATGACTATTTTGTCCAGTAGCTTTCCACTCTCCAAAGCTGCTGATTCCCTCTGATTGAGTGGAGCATTGAGGAAGAATCTATTTGGTTTAGGATGTTTCAAAAAGGGAATGGAATAGCCTCTGGATATGATCCTTGCCCCCACAGATTGTTTGTGATGGTTTTCCAGACTTCTGGGTGCAAGGTAAGTACCCTCCTGACTGCCTCCAGAGAGGGACAGTCGGGCAACTCCTCAGGAGTGCTGAAAGGGTCTGTCCGAAAACAAATCTCAAGATCCTTGATTTTGTGGACCCCCTGTGCCAGGTGTGCAGCATCTACCATTTTTATTGTTTCCCCTTCCGCCTCTGGGGGAAAAATCTCCCTGAGATTCCTGAGAAGGACCTTGAGACGTCTTGAACCACAATTTTTTACCGCCACATTAATTCCTGGAGAAGGATCTTTGTGGTGTAGAAAATCAGATTTCAATGGCAAACAAGGTCTTTCCATCTTTTTTGGTACAGGAGAGTGTGTCTCTAACAGTGGGCCCAAACAATGGTGATCCATCAGAGAGTGCATTGATGAATGATGCCTTAAAAGGTTCCATGAAGTCACACAGCCACATCCAGGCATAATACCTAATGACAATGCCTGAACCGGCAGCCTTAGTGGCACCCTCTGCAGCATGGGAAATTAACCTAATAAGTGCACTGGAGATTGATGGTAGAGTGGCCATTCTGGAGGAAAAGACCTTCCATTCCCCATCAGACATGGACTCTGGGGCAGAGCTAGAGAGTTCTTTGATTAAATCCCTCTGTAGCCTAGTAAAATGAGAAAGCTAGTTTAGCTCTCATAAGGTGAAAGTGGCCGAAGGATAAACTATCTTGTGAAATCTGTCCATGGCCCTAGACTCCTTGTTAGGGGGATGGACAGTGGAGCTTTCCTGAGTGGGCTCTGTTTTGGTGACTGCTGCAACAACCATGGTATCTACCAGGATTCCTTTGGTCCAATGTGGTCAGTCTGTTGGGGCACTAACAATTCTAACTGCACATTTGATGATAGGTTCTACAGTGTCCAGCTCCTTCCATGCCCTGATTGATACTAGGTCGATGACTGCATCAGTGGGGGGAAACCCAAGATGTAGATGGACCCAAAAGCCTCCAAGAACACCATTTCCTCTGGGGTAGGGTTTTGGGCAGACCAACCACTTTTCTGGTGCAATATTTCCTCAGGTGGAGATCTCAGGGACACTTCCCCCTCCTCAAAATCAGTGTCTTCTGTGATGGATTCTTGGGGAGAATCCATGTGCCTCCTCTTACACCTTCTCTTTCAGGGTACATCCTTTGAGGGGGTGGTCTGGGGAAGTATCGGAAGAGACTTGGGGTTCCAAAGGTGGAATGGCTTGGAGATTTTGCTCGGCTGGCTGTCCCGGAGGTGGCAGACCTGGGGTCTCAGACAAAGTATCTAAGGATGTAAGGAATGGATCTGAAAGCATTGGAGATAAGGATAAGGCTCACCTTGGTAAAGAAAGAACCCTCTCCACCACCTCAAAGGCAGGTTGGCCTGGGGAAAATGAAAACATTCTTCCAGGAGCTGAAGCTGTCAGGGCAGAAAGCACTCGAGCCTCACTGGCCATCCACTCCAAAGGGGAGAGCTGGTATTGAGATGTTGAACACCAAGTCTCAGAGGGGAAGCAACAGCTCCAAAAACATTGTAGTTGAAGTCATCCTGGAACCAACTTCGAGGCTTTGACTCTGAGAACCACTCTGCTCTGATGTGGTCAGAGCTGAGGGAGTCAGGGAAGCTGTAGGAGTCAGAGTCAGAGAAAATTTCACTACCGGCTCTGACACCTCAACTCTCAGGGCTTTTGGACCAAAGCCAGAGGTCAGATCAGAGAAAGAGCAACAGGCCTAAAAGGAAAATGTCGACTTATGGACCAGGTAGGGAGATGGAGCTGGTAAACCCCCCCATCTGGATCTGTGTCTGAATTGCTTCATAAGCCTATCCACATCAAATCCAGAAAAGCTATGAGAAGACCTGATGGAAGATGTGGAAGGTGGTCTAAAGGATGTTTTGGGGGATCTGTCCTGAAAGGGAGATCCTGAGGCAGTCAGACTCAGTCCCAATGAAGGAGCAGGAGCTCTGGTCAGAGGAGATGAGTTGACAGACTTTCTTGGATCCGAGGATGTTGGGTCCAATGATCTGGGATCCTTTTTGAGAGGTTCATTGGATGTCAAGGCAGACTTGTCTGGGGAACATTTTTGTGTTCATTATGCTTTTTGGCAGGGGTTTGAGGCCCTGAAGTAGAAGAACTTGCTGCTGGGGCAGAGGAAGGAATAAGTCCCTTCAAAATCAGTTTGTTGTGGTGATCGGCCAACACATGAGGGTGAAACTCCTCACAGATGGAACAGGAGGTCTCCATATGAGACGGGCTGAGACAATACACGCACACCCTGTGAGCATCAGATAAAGGAATCTTGTGCCCACAGGAAGTGCACTTTTTAAACCCTAAAGGTTTATCAGCCATTAATAGGATTAACACACACAAAGAGAGAAGGGAGGAAAGGAAGGAAATAGACACCAAAAAGAAAAGGACCATGGCTGGAGATAAAGACTTTTTTATAAAGATATATATAAGCAGAGATAGGGAAAAAAGAAAAAGGTAATAAAAGATAAAATTAAACTGACTTAACTGCAAAACTTTCACTAGAAACTCTAAGCGGAGCTCAAGTGACTGAATCACGATGCAAATGAGATCCAATGTAATCTGGGGGTATGAGGAATTATGGGTAGGGGAGGAGCTCGAGCTTCTGAGCCTAAGCTTTGGACAGTGACCATGTCAGATCCAATGGTCAGATCCGAGACCCCACAGGTTGAGGAACAAATGAAAATGATAACATCAGATATAAGACCAAGATTCTTGGAAACCATTATCAGCAAGAATTATATTTTGTTTGCAGGGTAGGTATAGCAACAGATCAAACGTGTTACGATAGGAGCAGCTTGTGCCCCCATTTTTACAAACTTAGTGATGCTAACATGTGAGAGAATGCTTATGTTTTCCTCAAAATGTTTTAAATACTGTAGAGTATATTTACATTAACTTGATAATATATTTATCCTGTGGGATGGCCCAGAGACAGAAATAGTTCATTTTTTGGAGGACATGGGCAATACAACCAGTTTCTTCAGATTAACTTTTAAACACACACCTACAAAATTAATTACTTAGACACCACCTTATTTAATACTGAGAATGGATTTGTTTCTACTATGGAGTTACATTTAATACACACTATA